>NW_028274820.1:44236501-44539531 GCF_037043125.1 Eumetopias jubatus | reverse complement strand
GACACTAATTTTTAGTCCTTGATATGGCAGAATCAATCTTTCTTTTTCTCTTTTCTTTCCTTTTGTTCTTCAGATAAAGTAAAAATACTTTCCTCTCCCTCCCTCCCTCTCTCTCTCTCCTTCTCTCTCTCTTTCTTCTATTTACTATTTTTATATTTGGTATACAATTAAGCAATATTATGCTATAGTTATTTATTTCTGAGATGAATGTATTTCACATCTTCCTACCCTCTCAGGGAAATCCAGCTTTTGCAGGATAGTAGTTTTTAAGTTTGGTTGTATTTTGTAACTATTGAGAAGATATTCTAATACCAGTGCCTAAATCAATATTTGAATCAGTTATCTCTGGGGTTAGACACAGGCATCTGTATTTTTGTAAAACTCCTGGGTGAATACCATGTGCAGCCAAGTTTGAGAACCATGGTTCTAGGAGAATACACTTTCATTATCTGTGTCCAAGATGGCCATAATGTTCCCCTCAGCTTGATTAAACTTTAGACAGGGTTCTTCCTGATTCTGGTTCCTGACCTCCTTTCCTTAGAGCATTTGCTTCAGAAACGTATACATTCTTTCTCTACCCCCTTTGAATCTGAATCTCTGGACAGTTTTGCAATCTGGGAGTGGCTTTCTCAAGGTCCTAGGGGCCATCTCTTTGAATCTTTGAAATGTCAACACCAAAGAGTTTGCACTGCCAGTCTCCCAGTCTCTATGGGAAAGTAGAAGTTTATCTTCCATGGATGCCTTATTCCAAGTTGTACAACATCTCCTGTCATGAAGATAAGAGAAAGTTTACTTTTCCTGTGGGTGAGACCAATTAGCAAATGGAGATGGCCTACAATCCTCCCACCCCAACTCTTTTTTTTTTTTTAAGATTTTATTTATTTATTTGTCAGAGAGAGAGCACAAGCAGGGGGAGTGGCAGGCAGAAGGAGAAGCAGACTCCCCGCTGAGCAGGGAGCCCGATACGGGGCTCCAACCCAGATCATGGCCTGAGCCAAAGGCAGAAGCTTAACCGACTGAGCCACCCGGGCACCCCTCCACCCCAGCTCTTAAAAACTGTCCTGCCCTTTGTTTCAGTGGAGATGAATTCAGTCTGCATTCTTTGCAATAGCTGGGAATAAAGGCTTCTTGGTTTGGTTTACTTTGTCAGGTGCAATTTTGCCTCGATAACTGTAAGACTAGATGTTTAGCCAATAGAACTATTGTTTCCTTAGCCATTAATTTATCTTCTGCCTAAAGCAGCTAGCAGGAGCTACATGCCCCATAGGTTCTTAATCCTAATGCATGTGAGAATCATGTGGGGTACTTCAAACAGTTCTGATGATTGGATCTTGGCCAAATAAATTCAGATTTCACTTGTCAGTGGGTGGGATGTGATGATTTTTAAAATATCTCCCCAAATGATGTCTATGTGCACCTTAGCTTGAGAAACACTTAAATAATTATTATGTTTTGTACTGATGCATTAGTAAGTCTATCACAGGAAAGAAAGAGTTAAAAAGGCAAAAGTCATGCCAACCATTTTGAAGTACAGACCTCAAAACCTGTTTACCATTAAACACTTTTCTTTTGGGTAGTGCTATTACTCTTAAGATTATATTTGTTTCTCTGAATTAGTTTTATGATTGTGTAATATAAGTTTTGCCTGCTAATATAAGTACCATTGTAGCAAAGTCAGACTTTCTTTTGATGTTAGTTACAATCTAAGGAATTAAGAAGACAAGAAATATGCTATTTATATGGATTACATTGAAAGCCTATAGTTTAAGAAACTAATAAAATTGAACAGTTTCGTCACTTTTGAGGAATTTGTTGATTACTCAAGGTTTGAGCAGAGATGCAAACTCCATCGCATTTTATTTCTTTAGATATTTTTGTCTTAGTCTGTTTGGGTCAATATAACAGAAAACCATAAGTTGGGTTTATTTATTTCTCACAGTGATGAAGGCTGGGAAGTCCCAAATCAGGGTGCCAAAAGATTCAATATCTGGTGATGCTTCATTCCTAGTTCGTAGATGGCTTTCCTTTTGCTGTGCTGCTTCATGGCCTAAGAGGCAAGGGAATATTCTGGGCTCTATTTTAAAGGGCACTAATCTCATTCTTGAAGGCTCCACTCTCATGACCTAATTACTTCCCCAAGTCCCCACCTCCAAATACTACCACAATGGAGATTAGTTTCAACATATGAACTTTGGAGGGATAACTTAGTCCATAATAGGTTCTGATTCAGTCAAAGTTGAGTTTGAGTTCTGATTTCATGAATTCAGTTGCAAGAATACGAGGTAGCTGGAGAGACTGAGAGTTCAGGAGAATGTAAGATTCCTCATTAACACTTGAGATTCTCACTCTCTCACAGCCACACCAAATAAAGCGGCAACCTAAGGAAACACCACATGCTTCATATGCAGTTTCAAACTAGTTTACTCGACCATGCTACTCAGTATTTGTTCCTTGAGCATTTTGAGCTATTTGGAGCTTTCTAGAAAGGAGAATCCCAGACTCCACTGCAGACATGCAAATCAGAATTTGTTTTCTAACTAGATCTCTGGGAATGAGACTTACCCTTTTCCACCCCCACCAGAACACAGCTCCCAAAACTTTCTTCCCTTTTATAGTAACTCTGGCTTCACCACCATATGACTTGAGATATTGCAGCTGAATTGGCATCCTGGAGAGGTCTTCACTGAAGTAGAGCAGGTATCCTGTGTGGTCTCTATTGAATAATGTCCACTTTTATACATTTCAATTTCTGTGTGTGAACACTGAGATAAATAACCAGGATCCTTAAACATGGGAGACAACAATTAACAGCAACAACGAAGCTTGTTCAGGTACACTTGCGGCAATATATAGGTCTTTACAGAAGCATCGGTTACCCTGTGCAGGTGGTGATAAATGTGAAACTATAAATTCTGGAAATAGTGGTAGTAAATAGATAGAAACAAGAGTGGTTCACAGATAAGGATATGAAGTATACGCTCTTTATATTTTGCCAAAAATGAACTTCATATATTTTGTGGACTAGAGAGTTGTTTTAAAGGAAACACATTCATAACCAGTTGTCTGCTAGAATTGTCTGTATTAAATTATCAATAAAATATTTTAATTAAAACATACATCATTACTAGCTTACATATTTCCTTCTCTGCACTAGTTTATAAAATGTCTCAGATAAAAACGAAATCATGGCTTCCTTTTTGTCTAAATCTCCAGCATAATATATTATACTCTTTCTAATCTCTAGTAACCTTTGTTTATTTTCAAACACCCTTATGTGCATAGCTGTTATATTTTCAAACACAATTTGTTGAGTTCATAATTTGTTGAATCATATTCTCTTTATTAAATCTCTTTTTGGACAAAAGAAGCTGAAAAAGGAAGATAAATGCTTAGTACATTTGCTTATTTCTTACATTTAACTATACTATATTAATTGATTTATGTCTAAATTAATACCCCAAATTAACTAGATAGCACCAAGGAAAAATTTAATTTGTCTCATCAAAGTAATTTTTTGTCTTAATCAAGGTTTCAGTTCCTCCAGTCATTTGACCTTAAAGTTCACCAAAAATGTGAAAACATCAGTTACCAGGAAGGGAAAAATGAAAGGGGGGAGATCGGAGGGGGAGATGAACCATGAGAGACGATGGACTCTGAGAAACAAACTGAGGGTTCTAGAGGGGAGGGTGATGGGGGGATGGGTTAGCCTGGTGATGGGTATTAAAGAGGGCACATACTGCTTGGAGCACTGAGTGTTATACACAAACAATGAATCATGGAACACTACATCAAAAACTAATGATGTAATGTATGGCGACTAACATAACATAAAAAAAAAAAAATCAGTTACCGTACCTTCATCAGACTATAGTTTTGTTTAAAAGAGTAAAAGTTGATTAATTTCTTAATAAAATTTATTTTCATTTTTGACCAAATAAATTAGGCTAAATTAGTCATACATTTTATCTATGTCACTCTATCTTCTCTTTTTTTCTTCTTCTAAAGTAATAATTGCAGGCAATTTCTTTTAGTTCTAAGGTTTAGGATACTAGATGCAGTTAAACTGCTTAATTTATTTTTAAAAATGCCCTCTTATTATACTAATTTGATAGTCATCTTCAGTCCTTCAACTTTATAAAACATTTAAAAAGTAGGACACAGAGCAAATTAGAGAAATGGAGTTGATGTCAGGTCACTAAAAAGAAGAACTTTCAAAGGGAGAAAATGTATTTGTGGGAGAAATTGTCAGAGGAGTCAAAGAACAGTTTGGAAAAGTAACGAGGCCTCCAAAATGTTTATTATTCTTCCCCTCAAAGATGTTAAAAAATAGAAAGTTGATAAAGGAGAGAAGGATGGGCAGGAAGGGTTGAAGGAAGGACCAAACCTAGGAAAGAGAGGCCAGAGAAGAGGGTATAACAAGAATGTGGACTCTGGGGCGCCTGGGTGGCTCAGTTGGTTAAGCGACTGCCTCTGGCTCAGGTCATGATCCTGGAGTCCCGGGTTCGAGTCCCGCATCGGGCTCCCTGCTCAGCAGGGAGTCTGCTTCTCCCTCTGACCCTCCCCCTTCTCATGTGCTCTCTCTCATTAAAAAAAAAAAAAAAAAAAGAATGTGGACTCCGAGGGCAGCACTTACTGATGTTGTGAACTTGAACTATATTCTCTTCTTATCTGAGCCTTAGCTAAACATAAACCAACTTTGGACCCACTGTTACACTTGGCCCTGCAACAAACAGAGAGAAAATACTTGGCAGTGCCCTACAGGAAGGGAAAAACAGCAACTACAATTGACCTGTGCCCACAATAAGGAATCTCCACTTGCAGTCAATCAATAGAACAAACTAAAGTTCTAATGAGTGCATTTCCATCCAATTCCCCAGAAAAATCCTCCAGCAGCACAGCTTTCTCTTGTAGCTTTATTCTTTTCTAGAGTTTGCTACATTTTATGAAATGTCTTTCATAGTATCTTCCCTCTTCCAGGGCTGAACAATTTCGTTTCACAATGTAAGTGTTTTTATACTAATAAAGCAATCTAACCTCTTGGGTTTCTGGGTGGCTCAGCAGGTTAAGTATCTGCCTTCCGTTCAGGTCATGATCTCAGGGTCCTGGGATTGAGTCCTGCGTGGGGCTCCCTGCTCAGTGGAGAGTCTGCTTCTCCCTCTGCCCCTGCCCCCTGTTCACATGCTCACTCTCTCTCAAATAAATAAAATCTTAAAAAAAAGAAACACAACAATCTAACCTCTTTCTTTTTGTTCATTGACTCCATCTTTTCTTGTGGGAACCCTCACTCCAAACCTCACTGCAATTTTTGATGTAAAATTTCTTTCTAAAATAAATGTATGAAACAATTTTATCCTCTGAAATTATTATTAAATATGAGAAATAGATTCTGATACAAGGTTGGCTAAGTAACTATCCATGTCAATAGCCATATAATCATTGCTATGGTAGATAGTTCATTTTACACCCTGAGAGATTCAGATTCAAGTTTGGCTATGCCTCCTTCTCTTTACCCAAATATAGAGGTAAAAATGAGTATGTGAGTGCTTTTCTGAAGATTAAATGAAAGAACATGTATAAAACACCTAGGACAATTCCTGACCTATCATTGGTGCTTGATAATTATTAATGCCTATCTTCTTTATTAAGGAATAGCAGGGCAAAGTTCTATGATAAGAAAACAATTTAGTATAGCACAGTAGGACCTGTACACTTTTCAAACAATTTATCTCTGTACAAAGAGCAACTCTTTATATATAAAAAGTTGGTCTCTTACATATATATGGTCTCACCATATATACATATATATATATATGGTTTGTGGTAGTCACAAAGAAGGAATTTTGTGGGAAATTTTGGGATTGTTCTTAGGAAATGTACTTTCCCACTGAGGAAAATAGAAATGTATTAAATATAGCAATGGTCCTTTAAATTGCAAAGGTTTGAAAGCTGAAGCTGGTAAACATTTAAATTGCAGTTCTTCCACCTGGAAGCCACTTTTTTACAGCTCCCCTCATGTGCCTTAAAAATGGAATTTTCAAACTTAGAGTATTCATCACCTTTTATATTAAATCCACTGGCTAAGCAATTCTTGTACATGCATTGATTTTAACAATCATAAGGCTTTTCAGGTATGCACATGCACATTTAATGTGTTATTTCTCAAAGCAGAATGTATTGATCATTTAAAGAAGATTGTTATAAATAGAAAGTCCCAAGGTATTGAAAAGATGTTAAGCTATATAAATCAAGTTTTCACATAAATTTAGCCAAATATTAACACAACAACCCCTATACCACCTAGAAGTCTCCTGGAAGCATTATTAATTTAAAAATGTCCTCATTTGCTCAATTAAAGTCTTGGTAAATACATATTTCATTTCTGTAAGGGTTTAATGTAAGTCACACACTCACCTAAGATTGGCATATTTCCTGCCATATTGTCTCTTACACTAGTCATTACAATGACAAGGAAAATAGTAAATTCAGGCCAAAAGCAACCTTTCAAAAATATTTTTTAAAACTCTAGAGCAAACTAAATTACCTTTTTGCTGTGTTTACAATAATGACGAAACCACTTTCTAACTTTCAAAGTGGCATCCTTGATATAATGAGATATAATGTGATTTAAAACCAGTGATTTTCAGTGTGTCCTCTAATAATAGACAACAGATAAGAGGGCTTATTTTATAAACATGAATTTTAGGCTTCCATTAGGGTGACTCCATAAGAATACATCTGATACATCCCTTCAGATTCAGTGATAGATAAACCAGTACATAAACATAAGTAGAAAGCAGAAAGAGAAAAATAGGGTCAGAACAAAACAGAAATAAAATGAAACTACAAAATTGTGAATGGGATTGAACCATGGAATCACCCAGTTCTTGGTCAGAAAAAGGCAATAGAAACGGGTGTTTTGTTTCTTCCAAGGTAAAAAGATTTTAAAAGGTTTTTACAATAGGTCCCTGATCCCCTGCTTGAAATCAGAAACTCAAGTGGGTCTCCTTATTTGTGAAAGGGATAAATAAAAAAATAAACAAATACTATTTTTCAACTACCACCATCAAGGTGGACTGACCCAGAAAAGCAGGAAGACACAGATTAAACTATTCAATCTGAAACTATACCGAAGCGATCCGGGTCTGTAGTACCTGGATCTGAGATATCATTGATTGAATCTTGGCACAAGAACCCTAAAATTAAACCGTGAAATGTATTTTTGATTGGACAGCCCAGGGAGGAGACAGAGGGAACTAGAAAAATGTCAGACAGGTGGGGATAAAAGCAAACAAAAGTGAAAAGGATAAACAATCCTCGAAACATGTCTTTTTATGGAAATTCTTAGA
Organism: Eumetopias jubatus; assembly: GCF_037043125.1. Lineage (NCBI taxonomy): Eukaryota > Metazoa > Chordata > Mammalia > Carnivora > Otariidae > Eumetopias > Eumetopias jubatus. The sequence continues at coordinate 44,532,185 of NW_028274820.1, read as the reverse complement.
TACATTAAAAAAACACACGCACATACAAGTTGTTTATAAAGTCAATAAAATCAACAATTAGAACATGAATAAACTCCAGGGAAAAAGACAGTTTTATGGAAATATCTAATAAAGACTTCAAAGCCTGTTTTCGTTTAAATTGCTCAATGAGATCAATTCAGGGCAAACTTTCATTTTTTTCTCAAAATTTTCATTTAGGTGCAACAAAATAAAGATAAGCCTAAATGAAACAAGAAGAGCAAGATGTATAGAAACATTAATTAGAAATCTTGGTGGAAAATTAACAACCCAAAACATGAAATTGATGGGATTAACTCTGTACTGGGTACAAAGAAAGAATTGGTGACTGGGAAAAATATACTTAAGAATTCATCTAGAGTGTACTTATGAATTTATTCAGAATTAAATACATATAGGCAAAGGTAAATGAAAATTAATAATAGAAAAACTAGTGCTCTACGGCTATACTATCCAGTGTAGTAGTCACTGGACACGTGACCGTAGTGAACAACACATATATAGAACATTTCCATCATCACAAAAAGTTCTTTTGCACAACACTGCTATACATATATTAGATGATTAAATGAGAGTTTCAAATATCCATAAGCCAGAATGGAAAGGTTGGTGGAGAAGCAATATTTGAGCAAGTGATTCTGAGACTTTTGTCACCCTCAGATTGAAAATAAACATAAATTTCCAAAAATCATAAGGAAAAATGAATATAAACTCAGAGTAACTAATAAATGTTATGATTAAGAAGAAAAATCTTCAAAGCTCTCAGACTAAATGACAGTGAACTCTCAGAAACAGTTATTGGGATATCAGCAGATTTATCAGTAACAACTAATATCAGAAAACTAAGTAGCAATAGTGTTAAGATGCTGAAGGAAATTATCTTCAGACTTGGAATTTTATATTTTATAAACCGAACTTTAGTCAAGGATGAGGGCAAAATACATTTCCTAACTTACAAAATGTAAAAGGACTTTCTGCCCTCAGTCCAACACTAACAGCAATTTGCATTTCTCAAATGATGCACTTTTGCAAATAATAATGGTCACAGTTAAGATTATAAAACATGTGCTCTCTGCCAGCCTAATTAACTCAGTTATTCCTTAAACAAACAAACAGACAAAATAAACAATAAACCCTGTGAGGCTGGCGCTGGTCATATCTCTATTTTATTAAAAAAAAAGGAAGAAATTAAGGCATAAAGAGTCATTCATCTAATGTATTATGAAGCTACAATTCAAACAGACATCCTAGCTCCAGAGATAATTCTCTTCACAGCTATGTTATTTTACTAGAAACCCAGAGGTAGAGGCTTAAAGAAAAAAGAAAAGAAAACAGGAAATGCAGAATTAATGTTTTTGGAAACAAAATACCTAGAGATGTAAAAAATAAGAATTATAAAATAATAATACCAACAACTGTACTCCACGCCATTTGAAACCTTAGATGAAGAGATCACATCACGCACATAAAATTATAAATTATTAAACTTGACTCAAGGAAAGGAATAGAACATTTGAAATGGCCTCTATTAGTCAGGATTCTACAGAAATGTAACATATGCAAAGGTTTAAGGGAAGGTAATTTGCTCAAGAGTCTCTGCACGGAGATGGGGCAGAGGTAAGGCACCCAAGCTCATTGGAAAAGCCCACAGCAGGTAGCCACAGTGGGAACCTGTTAGCACCTCCAGCTGCAGAGGAAAGGAATTGTTTGGCCAGAATCCAGTGAGAACTGGAGCTGTGGGAGGGGATATGGCTGAAAATATATCAAGCAAAAAGATATGGAAGAGAGAAAAGTAGAAAATGCATCTGCAGGAGAAGTAGAAAATAAGCAGTTGTAACTAATAGCCATTAAAAATTTGAGTTGGTAGGGGTGCCTGGGTGGCTCAGTCGGTTGAGCATCGGCCTTTGGCTCAGGTCATGATCTCAGGGTCCTGGGATGGAGCCCTGAATCAGGCTCCCTGCTCAGCGGGGAGTCTGCTTCTCCCTCTCCCTTTGCCTCTCTCCCCAGATTGTGCTCTCTCCCTCAAATAAATGAAATCTTAAAAAAATTTTTGATTTGGTAAACAAAGTTATTCCCCCTTAAAAAATGTGTAAAAAAAAATACTTGGGTCATATGTTTTTTACAGGCACATTTCAAAGTATGTGCAAGGAAAAGAATAATTATTCTTTACAAAGATATAGAGATAAGGAAAGCTACCCAAACTCATTTTAATAGGCCTGTATAACCTTGATTCTAAAACCAGACAACGCAAGAAAAGAAAATAGCACGAGTCAAAATTAGTTAGACATAAAAAATATATGATATCTATTTACCAAGTATCAGAGGAATTTAAGGGAAAATCCATTAAAACACAATTGCCTACATTAACATGTTAAAAAAAAGTATGATCCTCTCAATAGGTACAGAAAAATATTTTTTCAAAATTTTACTCTGAGCTTTTATATAAACTCTTTGGAAATTAGGAATGGAAAGAACTTTAGCTAGATGAAGTTTCTTAAAAACAAAACAAAGTGAGGCGCCTGGGTGGCTCAGTGGGTTAAGTGACCGATTTTTGATTTCAGCTCAGGTCATGATCTCAGGGCCGTGAGATTGAGCCCCACATTGGGCTCCGTGCTCAGCGAGGAGTCTGCCTGAGGATTCTCTCTCCCTATCCCTCAGCCCCTCCCCCTGCTCGTGCCCTCTCTCTCAAAAACAAAACAAAACAAACAAAACAAAACACAAAACAAAGCCAAATCAGCCATTATTGTAATGGCCCCAACAGAAGTCAATGTTGATAAACCGAATTTTTTTATTCATACATATGTGAACAGGTATTTCAGTGGGTTTTATTTTGTATTATTCTCATGTATGAGTCTGAAAATCTTTTAAAAAATGTAAAGGACCTTTGGATTTCTTTTCTACTTCTATATTACTAATTTTCTATTAGAATATAGTTCAATTTTCTGATTTCTAGAAGTCATCTATAGTGAGAATAACTTTTAGTCGATGGTGTCTAGATTTTGAATGATGAGCAAGAGTTCCTCACACTAAGGAGCTGGAGGAATTTGTTTGTATTTCCTTCTAAGAATGCTCACATCTTTTTTACATGTGAAACTTGGAATCATTTGGTGTTTTTCTTGATCCTTATTTGAAGTATGAATCCAACCTTGCTTTTCCCATATTTCCAGCATTTTATTTTCATTTATTAAAAAGCCCTTCTTTACCCCCATGAAAGTGAAATGCTGCCTTTATCCTAAACAAAATTGCCATATCATATCAAAGTAAGCTTATTCTAAAGCTGCCCTCCCCCCCAACCTCCCACCCCATCCCCAAAATTTAAAATATGTGTGAGCCCCTGGGCATGTAAAAAGAAAGAAAAAGAAGGGAGATGGTTGAAATGAAGGTAACTAAGGCAGGAGGACTGTATGCATGATAGGCTGTATATGGTTGGCAGTAAATAATAAAACTGGAATTCAGGTACAAAGTGCACTTCAATTTGTTTCCTAATTCTATATTTGTTTTTATAAAATGATACTTGCAGTAAATACAGCAATGTTTACATTTTTTTATTTATGAGGTGGCTACACAGGTGTTTATTTGATCTTTTATGTTTTTGATCTTTTATGTCTTTACAAAATCTCTCAAAATGAAAGTAAAGATAGAAAAAAAAGACAGATGAGGAATTCTAGTCTTTACTGAGGCAGAGAAGTCAAGGAGGGACTGGGACGGGGAGATGGGTCCCTGCTGGAAGCTTATGCTTAGGCAGATAGGGTCCTCTGGGAGATAGGCACTTTCACTTTTGAGTCTTCTAAGAAATGTTGTCTAGCATGTATTGCTGGGGCAGGCGCATTTATTCTCTTTCTAGGGCTAACACTGATGGGGCAAGTCAAGCTGAGAGTGGGATAACTCAGCAGGGGTTTGAATTTGGACTCTGCCACTTGCTGCTGTGTGACCTTGATTCAGATTAAGGAGGGGGGGTACAAAGGATAGAGAGGTTCTTCTGTAGAAATGTCTCAATATTTGGGGTTTTAATGAGATTTAAGTGCTAAATAATTTAATGATTTAAAAAAAATTACCTGTATTAGTAAGAGTATATTCACTAATTTTGGTAATGAATTTAGTTTCTTCATAGGTCTATATTTAGGTCTATATGTTTATGGAAATAAATACATAAAATAATCTACTGTGGGGCTAAAATTTTCCTAGATAAATGGCATCTATATGGTTACCATTACTCAGACATTTTTGAGATGTTTTACTAATATAAAACCACTTTTTGTATGGTCCTGAGAAGAAGTTCTTAGAGAATTTAGATTTTCTAATCAAATATTAGATACAAAGAACACATTTTTAAAAAAGATTTATTTATTTGAGAGAGAGAGCAGGGGGAGGAGCAAAGGGAGAAAGAGAAGCCCACGCATACTGCTTGCTGAGCATGGAGCCTGATGCGGGCTCAATCTCAGGACCCTGAGATCACAACCTGAGCTGACCTGAGCTGAAACCGAGAGTCAGATGCTTAACTGTCTGAGCCACCCACGTGACCTAAAGAACAAATTAAGTAATTTCAATTTAATATGTTTTGAACTAAAAGAAATCAGAGTCTTATTAGCTATTCCTTCTATATTTGAAACACACTTAGGTTCTCTGAACTCTGATGTTGCAGTTTCAGTGAGGAAGAATCCCCACGGACAAAGTTCAAACAGAACATCAGCTAGTAAACCATTTATAAACTTTGAGGAAATATTTGTAAGCAGTATATACTTAGGCATAATACTACTTATACTTTTAATTATCCTACAAGTATAATAAGGAGGCTTGCTAAGCGTATTTTAGCTTTAAGAAAAAATCAGCTCTATGAGAGAAACATCCTATGACTTTCTGTTTCTCAATGAAATGATCATAGAGATGCTTTTACTGAATAATCACTGTTTTCACACATCCCATAAATAAACTGGTTTTCCCACAGCATCTGTGTATTCTTTAGATATTACTGTAGAAAGAGCACACAACACACTTGAGAAGATCTTAATGATTATGTTTCGATTATATTCAGCAATACTTATACTGCACTGAAATTTTCATAAAACGTGATGTTCAATTTTCAATATTTAAGAGCCAAGTTCTTATTAAGCAACCCAAAGCAAGGGCTGGGAAGGTGGTAGTAAGATGATACAAAAAATTATAAAAGGACATTTAAAGAATAAATTAGAATACTTATTAAAGAAAATATTTCCAAGCACTGGGAATTTGCAGCTTATTGTTTATGAAACCATACATAAAAATCAACATACAAATAAATTTTGCAAGTATTCTAAAAAGTTATTTTGACGATAAGAAAATTTTGGGACAATGTCATTTATCTTTCCATTTAAAGGCAGTGTCTACTTGATCCAATTTTATGTACTTGGAAAAAAGTAATGTTTTAAGTACCAAATCAGCCGCATACGATTGAAAACATATTCTGAGATATTGCTACACTTTTGGTAAGATTTTATTATAGAGATACTTACAAAAACACCATTTTGTAGAGTATTACGTTCTGTTAAAAACACCCATTAGTGATATTTAAACTTTATCCTAGAAATTGCCTTGTAAAAATGTAAAAAGTAAAATGTAAATGCTTAATGTATAAGCTCATTTCATTAAATGAATTTAGTGTGACACATTGTGAGAAATCATTATCTGAAGAACTAAGTGTATTAAAATAGCCAGCCCCATTCTTTTAGTGTACTTAAAATACATAGTTTATCTTTGAGTTCAAACATAACTGTAATGGTACTATGCTTAAATGCAGATGGGATATAAGCCATCATTGCATATAGCAACTGCGTTCACCAAAATTTTTCTAGATTTTTCACTAATTCCTGTTTCTTAGAACCTGATTTATCATTGTTTTGAAAGCTACAAGAATTGGAGGGAAAAAATCAATCTTGTTAAGAAATTGTTCTTCAAATCTAAATTCAAGTTTGTTATTTGTACCTTTGAAAAGTATATTGTTATAATTTGATGGTTTGTAATTCTCTATGAAGACAGCTTGATAAAGATATTTGGTCCATCCTAGGTAATAATGGGTCCATTGTATCTATAAATCCATTTTTTCCAAACTCTTCTTTGTGAATTTCCTTTTCTAACCTCTTCAAGGACAAGTGGAGGTGTGCCAAAAAGCACTGAGCCACAGCACATCTTTGATGGATTTCACAAGTCCATCCTCTCCAAAACAAGTGTAATTCAGATCCCATTTCTTGACATGGAGCAACATTACAACATGCTTTGAATAATTTTTAGGTGTTATGTCAATTAGAGAGCTTAGAGTCACTGATTATATAAGCTAGATGTTGCTAATTACAAAACCTTCCAATGGTAATTAAAAATCTATTATAATTAATGACAAAATGTTAAAAGTAGTCATTTATCTCAGCAACTGGAGCATTTTACATAAATTAGTACACTGTACTTCCCATTACCAGTCTAAAAGGATTAAAAATCATCTTGTGGAAAGGTACTGTGGTTGTATTTAATGAAAAGTAGAGTGGAGAAATGAAGCAAGTGTCTGAATAATGTAATGCCTTGTTTTTGAACTCTTTTTGAAATATTCAGATACTGAGGATAATTTTCCTAAGTAAAATGTTTGCACATTTACATATGTTTTAAATTTCAATATCTAAATGAAAACTTTTATTTGTTACTTTGAGTCATTTATATTAATATACTGTTTGCTTAATCATGAAGCCCATGCTTTCATTTCCTTTTCACCTATCTGTATTTTCTGTCAGTCAATCCTCAGACCCACACAACTTTTATGTTATGTGGGTAAAGTCCTTTAAGAATTTATAATTTAAAAAGAAATCAGTAAGGATTATGTAGGAATCATAAAACAGAACTAACATTGCACACCCTATAAGACTGTCAGAGAGACATAATTGACTCAGTCCAAGAAAACTGCATGAAATTGAGTAAAAAAAAAAAAAGTTAAGGAAGAATTTATTCAAGGCTCTTGAAATAGAGGAAGGAGATTAAAGTTGACTCCCTTGAAACAGAAGGTGGGAATTTTTAGCACTAGGGTGAGCTTGTGGAAAAGTACTGGAGAATTCTGAGGGGAGGTAGGGGCCTTATCTTTTTAATGATTACATTTCAGAGGGATAGAGCCCTTTGGGAAAGACATTCATTCCTAAGTTGTAAGATGGCAAGAGACATTCATTCCTAAGTTGTAAGGTGGCAGAGAGAGGTTTATACCTTAAAGGAGCAGAGAAACAAGATTTAATTGCAAGTATTCTAAAGCAAATGATCTGAGAAAATGGAGGTCAGGGACCTAGAGTCAGGAAGAAACCTGTCTAAAGTTCAGTCAAGCTGAGGGAACATTGAGGGCATCTTGGTCAATTCTGAATATTTATAATTTCTCTAACTTAAAATAATATTTGAGTTTCTTTCTAACAATAAGAGATGGCAAATTTCTTACCTGAGTGTGAATCAGCAATCTTCCAGCTAATTTACAAGTTGTAATCATAAACTCTAACCTTTTGACAATCCTGTTGGTGTGTGGCATTGTTTGGAAAAGACAATCATTAAACTAATAAATTGCTATTTCCAAATGAATCATTTGGCCAAAATTAACCAGAAAACATTTGAGCCCTGCTAGAGAATGTTTTTCCTAGTTCCCATTTCCCCCCAAATTAGTACATGTTAAAAATAAAAATAATATTAGCATTTTCTGAAATAAAATAGTAAACAGATCTTAACTTCCATAATTGTTTTCCTATCAATAAAGGTAAAGCACAGAAAATTATCTAATTTTAAAATGAGAAAAATTTCAGTGGAAAAATATCGTTATGAAGTATCAAGTTTAGTTTTTGAGTTCTAATATATTCAGTGCTTCTGTAATTTCTCAGTTCAATAGTTCTCTTGGTATAGTCTTTCTGATGAAGATATAAGTAACCTTGGCTATCATATTACTAATATGTATAAGTATTACTAATATAAGTATAAGTATAACTTATACATATTACTAATATGTATAAGTATTATACATATTAGTAATATGTATAATATGTATAAATCTCTAACTGATTTAATATCTATAATATTTTTGGGTATTGTCATGAAGAAAATATTTAAAATAAACATAAGCATAAGAAAGCACTGTGAAACTTTCCCACGTAAAGAGTCAAAAAGATAATATATATGAAAGTCACAAGCCAGATCATTTTTGTTTTCTCTTAACTCAGACCTATTCTCATTCTTTCACACTGCTTTTCCCATTGACATAAAATGTGCTACTTAAATACAGCATGAGGAAATTATTTCTGAAATGAAAAAACATGATCTTCACTCAAGCACAGCAAGAAAATATGATTGATTTACTGTAACTGCCTCTTGTGAGGGAAGGTCAGATGGAGAAATAAGTACGAAGTTGTTAGGAAAGGAGAAAGCTACAGCAAAAGAACGAAAATGTTAGCAACATTTCATTAGAATTTCATCCAAAAATTAAGAACTTGCCAGAACAAATTGATACTTAGCAAATTTATAACCATGCTTAAGTTTAATTCTGCTGCCAAATTTATTTGTTGAAATTATTGTGGAGGTAGGATGTTCAGATTTATATGAGGAAAATTTTCCAATATTTTGAAAATTGAAAATCAGTAAGAAAGCCATTTATTATACATTATTGCTCCCAAGGGAGCAGAATTATCTTGACCATCATAATCTAGAAGTTTTATTGTAAGGAACTTCCCTTCACTAAAAATTTCAAACTTGCATTTTAGCTACTTTCAGTAACAGCCATGTTTATTGATTCTGCTATGATGATTAATTACTGTCCTCCATCACAAAGAAAAGCATAATCAATGCTTTAGATGGTCCCTTTTAAAAGAAAGCCTGTCCACATGAAATTACATAGGAGATGACCAACACCAGATTGAAATTATTTAACATTTACGGATCACGTTGAGGTTCATCTTTTCTCATTGTATTTTGTACCTAAAGGAGTTTTAGCTGTTCTTCAAATTGACTGCAATTATCAGCATAACTCAGAAATTTTGCCTTACCTAAAATGTCTAAGGTAGACTGGCGTTATAAAACCTGCCTCAAGCATCTTTATGGAAGACATTAACAAAAAAACCATAAAAATATTTCCTCCAAGTTAAATCTGGTGAATCTAGAAACCAGAAATATGGTTAAAACAGTGATTTCTCTGCTGATAATTAACTTTGTCAAGTATTAGAATCACCTGAAGATCTTTAAAAAATTCCCAGTACCCTGTTTACATTCAATGCCAATTAAATCAGAATATCTGGAGCCTTGATATTTTTTAAAGGTTCTCAAGTGGATTAAATATGGAATAAAGTGTGGAGACCACTGAGTTAAAAGGCATTTAACCTGGCATCAGGAAAAATATCAAACTTTTAAACACTGACTAATAAAATCACCTATATTTGGATGTAGTGACATCCGCATTTTTTGTGGTACAAAATTATAAACTGAGTGACTAATGAATGAGGAACCTACTAAGAGTTTTGATGAAATAAATGAGATGAAAGTTCTCTAACTTTTGAGTTCTTGAGTAATCCATTTATTTTGTCAACTTTTTTAGGTTTACAAACAGCACCTACAGGCTGATGCATATTGGCTATGCCATATTCCAAGCAGATTCTCTTCTAATCCCTTTTCCTTTCATATATAAATCCAGTCAGCAGTAGCATATTCAGCTGGCTTATTCTGTTGTGATTTTGTCTTGTTACATAAACTTCTCTTTAAGACTATCATAAACATGATACAAGGTTTGACAAGTCATAAAACTTTGAAAAGAGTTTAAAAATAATCAACCAGGTTAATTCATCATGTTTTAAGAGAGAAGAGTATAAAATGACCTAGTTTTCAAGAACCTTGCATTTCAAAATTACTACTCATAGAAGTGAATAAAACTGATCTGATTGGAGTATAAGGAAAGATTTAATAAAAGATATAGTCCAAAATCAAGGGTAAAAGCTTACCATTTCTGTGCTTGCTCTGAGAAATGAGAGACCATTTTGGCTGGTGTGCCCTAAATCACCAGACCTAAGATTTCTCTCTCAAATATATTGAAATCGGTTTTTAAACCTTGTATGAACATCACCAATAGAGTATTGTAGGACTGTGTTCCTTGCATTACTGTGTTCATCAGTACAAGTCAATTGCTAATCCCCAAATCTTACTGGTTTACCAAAATATGCCTTTATCTATGGGGACCTAGAAGATGGGAGGTGGCTGGGGAGAGGAGTGCTGTGTGGCTCTGCGCTGTCATTCACATCCAGTTCTTTCCATCCCCATGGCTTCTCCATCTATCAGTGACTTGCCATCCTCCCGTGGCTTCTCTGCTTCCAGCCGTGAGGTAAAGGGACAGAAAGTGTGTGTTACACGCTGCCATTTATGGAAGTGAAATCAATTCCTCTTCCTGTTTTCTACTGGTGAGAACTCAGTCACATGACCTCACTTTACTGCAGAGGCACTGGGAAATAAGTTGTTTAAAAGAAGAAGCGGAAAAGACCACGTCCTCTCAAGGTCGAGGAAGAGGCGGAGGCCGTGGAGGAAGAGGAAGGGGCTCACTGAATCACATGGTGGTGGACCACCGCCCCAAAGCATTATCAGTTGGGGGATTCATTGAGGAGGAGAAAGATGAATTACTTCAGCATTTCTCAGTTGCAAACCAAGGGTCAAAATTCAAAGACCATCAGCTACAAATATCATGGCACAAGGCCAAGGTGCCTTCTACATCCACTGAGACCGCGGAAGAAGAAGTCAAGGAGGAGGAAACAGAGACCTCAGATTTGTTTCTGCATGATGATGATGATGATGAAGATGAAGACGAAGATGAGTCTCGTTCATGGCGAAGATGAAATCTGATGTGAGCTGTATAATTTTTAGGAATATTGTTTAGAAGAACAACTTTTTAAAATCATTTAAAGAAGTCAATGAGCCAAACATTTTTTTTTTATTTTTATTTTCCACACAGTAGGTTTAAGGATAGCAAGTTTGCTCTTTAAATACATCTCATAACTGTTCATGATATTAAAGCACCAAAGGCCTAGTGACTTTTACACAGTTGTGAAGATCCACAGGAATGATACGGATAATCTCTAGAGCCTTATTTTCCACACCACCTGTTTCGTTGCTATTGGTGTTAGATTATGATGTAAATGACAGGGTGTTCAGAAATTTTATTTTGGATTATAATCTGCTGATAAAATGTCATTAAATGTCAAAATCGCCTGGAATCTCTTAACTCTCAGCTATTATGGATGGGTTGTCAGAAGGAGATATTTGTAATTAAAATACCCTTTTGCTTTCAAGAGTTGTCTTGGAAGAAGAAAAGTAAATTTATTTTAATTTTTTTACTGTGGAGGAGCCCAGCTTGTATTCAATCTAAATTTTCAAGGTGGGGGGGTTGTTTATGTGCAGTAGAAGTACTATTTTGGTGTAAATCAGACTGTATTCTTAAATGCTGTAAGGCAGTGGTAGCTAGCTCCATGGTATTTCCATTCTGTCATCATATTAACTGTCCTGGATTTATGCTACTGATCCTTAGTTTGCTTTGAAATTAGTGAGTATTGGTTCAGTTGGTCCTCTTTAAAAATATTCTCAGAATGTAAAAGGCTTTCACCTCTTGCCCCTTTCTTGTCCCCATTTTCTTTTTCCTGCCTTTTTATTAACAGCCCTGACTTACCCACTATTGAGATAAGTGATTCTTTTAGCCACCAAAAGTCAGTCCCCAATAAAAAGTTTAAACCAGAAAAAAAAAAAAGAAGAAGAGGAAAGGTGTGGATTTCTGCCTGTCTAGTCACCACATACCCTTTTTTTTTTTTAAGATTTTATTTATTTATTTGAGAGAGAGAATGAGAGAGAGTACATGAGAGGGGGTTGGGTCAGAGGGAGAAGCAGGCTCCTTGCTGAGCAGGGAGCCCGACGCGGGACCCGATCCGGGAACTCCGGGATTATGACCTGAGCCGAAGGCAGTCGCTTAACCAACTGAGCCACCCAGGCGCCCACCACATATCCTTTTATTCCTTTGGCTCCTATCCATGAAATACCTGAAACCCCTCTCCAAGGCAGTCAATACAAAGTCACAACTAGTTAATGCATCAAAGTCTGAGATCCCCAGGCAATAGAGCATATTGTCCATTGTTCTCTTTGGTTCTTGACTTGGCCCTGGAATGTTCTTCCTTGTGTCTTTAACTCTCTGTCTTTGTCCCTGTCTTCAGTGCAGATACTGATCCAACATTAACTTTTGCAGACTGTTACTTAGAGGAACAAGCTTGGAGTTTCAGTACAGAGTTAGCAATTGAAGGAAAGAAGATTCCTTAAAGTACTAGTAGACTCCTAATCTATTTAGTCCCCATGTGACTCAATAGTAACTGTATTCAACATCCTATCTTAGACATATTTATTTGCTTTATCATTCCCAAGTTCCCCTTTCTCAACTTTAAGGGTAATGACCTGGTAACTATCCGAAAGCAATAGATGTGACAGTCACACCCTTAATCTAAACCTGTCCCAGAACTGAGTTACTTTGTTTAACTAAGAAATCTCACTTGGTTTTTGTAGTTGAAAGACTTTTTAAATCCCACCCCCCACTTTTTTAATAATGTTTGTGGTTTAGACAAGTAGACTTTCCAACTTTAAAAGATCAAAATTTCTGGATTTTTTTCTATTCCCTTTTATTTAATGCTGTCAGTTGGCCTATTCTTTCCTAAACTTATCTTTTTTGGGTGGTACATTGCCCAGCGTAGTCAATAACCATATCCAACAGATACCAATAACATTCTTTTCACCAACGTCTTTTCCTAAAGGTGGAGCCCAGTAGACACATGACTTCCCATTTACTGTTTTATCAGATATTTGACACTAATACTTTTGTACAGTTGTCCAGCCTGCTTTATTTCCCTCACCATCCACATCCAGCCTGCCAAGCCAATTATTGCGTATTAGACGTTTCAATTGCAAAAGCAATCTACTGCAAGGTATTAATACCTGTGTCAGATAGGTCAAGTCACACTAATTGTTGAAACAACCTCGGAATCTCAGAAGCTTGTTTCTTTGTCACTCACATCACCATCTCTTGGGCATTGGTGGTAAGAGGGATTGAGGGGTCAGTCTTCCTCTCCCTGTGGTCTATGAGGCACCCAGGCCTCTTTCATACTGAGGCTCTGGTATCATCAGAAGCTCAGCGTTTTCCACTAGAGGCTTTGCCTCCAACTGGCAGACAAGGGAAAGGAAAGAGAGGACTGGAAATGGTCAACATCACTTTTGCCCACAATCACTTGTCTAGATCTCAGTCACATGGCTTTACCTAACTTCAAGGGGCTTGCACAGTGAGGTCCATTGGTGTTTCCTGGAAGAAGAAATAAAATATAAATATTGCTGAGCTGTAACATTGCCTCTCTCAATTACCATCTATTTCAAATCATTATTTTGATGTGATTAAGGATAAAAGAAAATTAATGATAAAATAATATATAAACAGGACTTTTTTTAAAAAAAAATTCATTCAAGCAATCATACATACAATATATCTTCATCAGCATTGGCTGATCTTAGATTTTCCAGATAAAATATAGAATGAACAGTTAAATTTGAATTTCAGATAAACAACAAATAATTTTTAGTAAAATATTCCCCAAAATTGTACGGGCCAGACCAAAAAAAAAAAAAATCATTGCCTATCTGCAATTCAGATTTTCCTGGGCACCCCATATTTTTCTTTGCTAAATCTGTCAATGCTGGCCAGAATGCTCTAGTTTTTATTTTTATTATTATTGTAAGGTATGCTCAGTGATATCAGTATGAATTATGGAAAGTGTAAATATCATGTTTTTCCCCAATTACCTTTAAACAAACAAACACTGCTTCGAGCTGAAGTATAAAGTCTCAACTCCTATTTGCTATTTAAATCTAATTTATGTGTGCCTAGGAGCTTTATTTATAACTAGTCTTTATAGTGTTTTCTGAGATTTGATGTTTTAATTAAATTTCAGTACGAACACCTTAAAATAACATTGTGCTACTTTGATTTCATTTCAATATGTGAGTTCTGCTTTGTTAGGAGAAAAAGTTGCAGAGAACCGCAAATTATCAGGCTTAACATAAATTAAGAAGCACTGGCATCTTCACTGATCTTCAAACCAAGAACTGCCCATAAAGTGTGCTGCTGAGATTGGATTGCTCCTACATGCTCCCTCAGTGATTTTTATATTTTAATAAGACCGTTCATTATAGTTAAGCTACTTGTGTTGGAGCCGTTAAATATTTATATGAAATAGCATATCATTATCTCAGTTGCATTCTGAATCATTTGGGATTCTTTTAAGTTAGGGTGATTTCTTTCCCTGTCTTAATTTTGCACACACTAGTGCCGATGTGCCTGTTCAGCTTTATTTCTGTCTTCAGGTTCTTTATTCTATTTTTCAACTTTATTGTGTTAAAGTGTTTGATGAACAGTATAGCTGACCGCTAGATAGGAGTAGCCTCAGAGACAGTAATTTTAAAAATTTACTGTCTTGAGAGGCAGACAAGGAGTTGATACCCCAATTCCTTTATCTCTCTCTCTCGAAACTGTCAAATTCCTGCAGGGTATATTCCCTCACATCCCCACATCTCTTCACATTCAACAACAGGGACCTAATCATGGAAACAATGATTTGGACAGTGTGAGACCGTAAAAACCTAGGATATTAAGAGGAAGACTGACAGTATGCAGAGCCAAAAAGCAAATACAACATAAGCTCATAATTATTAGTGTGATCAAATCAAAGCTGGATCAATTGTGTGATTTTCCATGTTGCAATTTGAACCTATAGAAGGCTCTAGCTTATACAGCTGCTTAACTTATCATTCCTGTGTAGTAAAGTATGTATAAGGTATGAATGGGTTTTCGCAAATCTTTACAGTTATCTTGTCACCTCTTGTTACCGGTCTGGTCATGGGTGGCATGGATAGGGATTAACTAAAGAGAGAATTCATCTTTCTTCTCCCTTATCCATTATTTGTTATCCACAAAGATCCATTATCTCAATTTATTTTATTCTTTATTTTCTGTCCCAACTGTTCTGGTCAGCACTTTGATGGGATTCCAGTAATATTTTAGACCCCGTATGTGTTACTTAATTCCATATTCCTTCTTTATATTTATTGTGAATGGTGGCCTAGAGTTTTTTATTCAGTAAATAAACATTTAATGAGCATGTATTATATTCAAGCATGTACTTAGAATTCAAATGAAAATACAGAGCCCATCTCGATCCCCAGTGAGGTCACAAATGAGTGTGTATGTGTGTAGTAATTCTTCTTCTTTACCACTGGACTGTCAGTGACAATAATTTTATGATGTTGATTTTATAGACCAGAAAAATTCCCATCCTTCCCAAATTTAGATATTCATGAAGCATTACTAACTTTTATTTTTGCTAACTATACAACCAGAAGAACAGTATTACTTTTTGAAATGAATATCATGGTATAATAAAGGGCACTTTGAAACTGAAAATGAAGGAAATATCATAGTTCCAAATGAGGTCTCTTAGAAGCA
Source organism: Eumetopias jubatus (assembly GCF_037043125.1). NCBI lineage: Eukaryota > Metazoa > Chordata > Mammalia > Carnivora > Otariidae > Eumetopias > Eumetopias jubatus. Next base: position 44,516,635 of record NW_028274820.1, on the reverse strand, counting down.
GTAAATTTAGTTTTTAAAAAAAGCTTACTATTGCTCTTGTATTTTTCATTTCACTGGAGACAGTGAAATCCCTGCCCAGGCAGGCTTTTGCAAACCACTCCTCTTTGCAAGCTTACAAAGAATGAAATAATCTGATGTTTCATCTTTTAAAGTGTGTTTAGAGTTAAATTAAAAATGCAGAAAATACTTCAAAGGGAAACAAAACCTTAAGACAAATCTGTACTGTTAACTCTGGAAGGAGATAGTTGGCCTAAATACAGACAAAGACTGGTTTCTAGGGGGAGCAAGCAACATAAAGAGAGCTATGCCGAAGGGATATGGAGCAGTGGAGCCTGGTGTATGGGTCAGATGGACCACTTAACTTGCTGGAGCAGAACATTCATGAGAAGTGGAAAAAAATCAATAAGAAATAACTTGTGTCGCTTTTTGCATTCGATACTCTAACTCTGCTTTATTTTACTCCATTATACTCTCTACTCTCCACATGATATCCTATCTTTATTTTATACAACAAATATCCATTGAGGCTTCCTTAAGGCTTGGCTCTGTCCCAGGCCTTGGGATAAAAGAAGACAACAAAACAAAGTGTCTACATTTAGGAAACCTCCATTCTAGTTTCTACTTGTTTATTATCTCAAGAAACAATAGCCCTGTGGAAGCAGGGACCTGGATTCTTTCTCAATCTGCTGTACATAACCACATTTGTTACCTGACCATTGCAGTAACTTTGGTCGAATGAGCAAATGAATCAAAGTAGCCCAGACCTCCTGCAAGATGTGGTAGACTCTGGGATGTGGCAGGTCAGGGCTAAGAGGTTCACTTTTTGGAAAGGGATTCCTTATATGGTATGAGTAGAAAGTGAAAACCGTTGAAGACCAGTGCCCTGCTGAAGTAGGAAAGGTGAGAGATGGGGAACTTTTCTAATGAATCAATTTTAGATTTTATCATCTGTGCATGAGAGAAATACAGGCAAAAGCCACTGGTGGGTCTATCTGGCAGGGCAGTTTGAGTATCCAGTTGGATCCTCAGGTACATTGAGAGTAGTGGGCAGCTGCTATTCCAGTGGACTAGGAGGCCGTAAGGCCATAAAAAAAAAGATATAAAATATAATGGCAGCCTATGGGATATATCAGGAATTTCAGCTGTATGTCTCCACTCTCTTTTGTGTTAAAAGAAAAAATTTTTGTATGGGAGCTTAAGTTCTAGTAAGGAAGCTGGTTGTGAAGAGCTATTGTTCTCTCTCTTGTACTATAGCTGAACACTTAGACTGATGTTCTCAGGAAAACATCTGTTACAAAGTGAACAGATTTATCTTGTCTATAGGACTATGAAACTAAATTTACATCCCCAAACACACATTCCAGCTCAGCTAGCCTTTTCCAAAAGTCTGGGCCTAAGTTTTTGTATAAACTGAATCAGCTCTTCTTTACCTTGGCAAAGATGGCAGTGATAAAGAGAAGGAGAATGATAAATCTATAAAACCCTGGTTTTTGTGTGCATGAAAAAAAAGTGCTACAGAGAAAGAATCACTATCATAAAATGGACAAAGATGAAAAGCAGAAAAATGTTTTAAGTAAGAATTAATGGCAAAGACTTGAGAGGCTGTTTAAAAATTCAGTTAACACATGGGTCAAAGTTTGAGAAGTGAGAGGATTCAATATACCGATAACTGACTATATTCCTGACACCATGCTAGCCACATGCATGGTAAATAAACATACTTCATAGTCATTGAGGTGAACATAATTACCTCCACAACATAGTGATTTAGAGAAAGAAGAAAGAAAGAAAGAAGAAAGAAAGAAAGAAAGAAAGAAAGAAAGAAAGAAAGAAGAAAAGAAAGAAAGAAAGAAAAGAAAGGAAAGAGAAAGAAAGAAAGAAAAGAAAGGAAAGAAAGAAGAAAGAAAGAAAAAGAAGAAAGAAAGAAAAGAAAGAAAGAAGAAAGAAAAAGAAAGAAAGAAAAAGAAAGAGAAAGAAAGAAAGAAAGAAAGAAAGAAAGAAAGAAAGAAAGAAAGAAAGAAAGAAAGAAAGAAAGAAAGGAAGGAAGGAAGAAAGAAAGAAAGAAAGGAAGAAAGAAAGAAAGAGAAAAAGAAAAAGAAGAAAGAAAGGGAGCGAGGGGTGGAAAGGAAGGTACGGATCCTTGAAATGACTTGCCTAAAGCCACATGGCTAATAAGTAGTACAGGCAGGATTTAAATCAGGTGGTCAAATGACTCTTCAGTCCACTTCCTTTATATAACATTTTGGTATCAATAGAAAAAAATGGTCTCACATCTCTGGGTTCTAGTAACTTATTGACATCAAAGAAAAGGTTTTCAAAGCTGTTGGAAGTATTTTAAAGTAAATCCAATACATCTAACTCTCAATGTATTCTCATTGCTCCTAATTTAGTTAAGTACTGAATGACTTGAAAACCATATGTACAAAATATAGGTAAGCTGCTCCCCTAATATTAATTAAGGTCTTGGTTTCAGTCATTTAAAATAAGGACTAAATTATCTTGTGTTTTACAGGTTAGCAGAAATTAGATTAACAAGAAATTCTTAAGAGCTCAGATCTTGAAACAATCTGAAATACTACAAAAGGAATGAAATATAGCTGGAGTGATTAAGATTAACACTCAGAGACAATTCTCTGGCAGAGTTGATAAAACACTGGAGTTCCAGGGTAGATACAGAACTCTTCTGGAGGCTTTTCAGCATGCCTCAGTATGTGAGAGCTAATTTTTGACATTTTACTTCACTGAATTATCTCAACTTTGCCTTGTGCTTGTACTTCTATATTTAATTTACTATCAGAGACGTTTTATTCTGTGCTCTTAATGTTCCTATCTGTTCTCCCTGCTATCACACTAGGTCTAAGGCATTGATAAGCTTGCTAATTTTCCCTCTGGTCTCTCTGACTCTGCTCTCCATCTCTAGCTTTTCTACCATTTTCTCCACATAGCACACTCATTAAATGATTCCTCTGAAGTCATCGATTTTATCAAGTCACTTGACTGCTCTGAAACCAATGGCTTATGACTTCTCACTGCCCACAAGTCTATTTATGCAGGCACTGGATGAGAACAGGAAAAAAAAAAAAAGGTGGGGTTCTGTGGTCAAATAACTAGAATCCATGAATTCTCAAAACCTTTAAAAGGACAAACTATGCATTTATCCCATTTGAATTGACTGAAGGAGACTTCATTCAAAAGTACCTACTATATCTCCAAGGAGTAATGTTCCACTGTGGAAAAGGCTCGTTTATGGATCTTAAGGTATAAGCCTAAGATCCATATGTAAAGCTCTTCCTTTCCAGTTATGCCCAACTTGCCTCCATTAATTCAGATTGTTTATTTAATATTGTGTTCTCTGAATACATTCTGCAATGTCCCACCCCCTTATCTTGCACATACAATTTCAACTGCCTGGAATGCTCCCTCATCATCAGTTCTACCTGTCTTTAAATTCTAACCTAATTCATTCTTCTTTATATAGTGTTTCCTGACTGGTTCAGTTGTATCATTCTCTCTCCTAAACATTGCAAACACTACATATATAGACCCTTGTGGTTATTTTATCAGTGTGTTTGCATCTGACTTACAGGTTGAATATTTTGATTTTAGCAACCAAGCATAATATTTTGTACATCTATCATAGTTCAGTATGTATATTAGATCTCCAATAACTGAAGGAAGTCAGTACAATATGAGAATTTCTTTTGAGGTCAAATCTATCCAGTTATTAGTAGTACCAGATTAATGATAAGGTGATATTATTATATCATTCTACTTAAACTTTTTCAAAAAAGTCAACCAAAGTCATAGAACAAATATCTAAAAGTGTTTCAAGAAAGTGTTTATAATAAATACTATCCCATATTACATCTTGACAATTTTCTCACGATATCTGAAATCATTTACATATAGTAAGTATAGACATAGATTGAATAAAATTCACTTACTGTGGTAGTGAATTTTTCTTAGCCATATAAATTTTTTTTCCTATCTACTTTCTGAGGAAAAGCAACTCTGTAGACATGGGATATTTATGCAAATCCTGTGCAAAAATTATTTTATGAGGGTAAAATATATACAGTTACAATGAAGGCTGATAAATATAATAAATGAAAGCTTCAAATAAAATAAAATATTTTATAGACCTTATATACTGGTCTACCAGTTATTTTTGCAATTTTTGTTGCAACTCAGTATCCAAAACAAATTTTATTAATGAAACAGATCATCTCAAAAAATGTTTTGTAAAGATCATATGCAGTATTAACAACAGAACTAGAATGAAATTTTAATGTCTTGGCACGATTGCAAGGCAGAAAGAATCTATTTCTTTTCCTAATTGGAGTATATGGTGATGTGTGCACTTTAAAGTATTTCCAGGGGCTCCTGGGTGGCTCAGTCGGTTAAGCAACTCCCTTCGGCTAAGGTCATGATCCCAGGGTCCTGGGATCGAGCCCCACATCGGGCTCCCTGCTCTGCAGGAAGCCTGCTTCTCCCTCTACCTCTGTCTGCAGCTCTGCCTACCTGTGCTCTCTCTCTATCTCTGTTAAATAAATAAATAAAAATCTAAAAAAAAAAGTATTTCCGTCACTGACAGAAAACATCAGGTTTATAGAATATTTGGAAAGCAGATTCAGATACTATACACTAATACTCAACTCCACTGTCAAATTGTAAAGCGTCATATGTTGACATGTTTGATTTGCTCATGTATTGCCTTCACTGAAGTGAGCAGAAATGACGTTTAAAACTCCAAAGCAATATCTGAATCTTTGTGTCTGTTTCTCTGTTGTCATGCTCAGTTTTGCTTAATCCCCCAAATTTTTCAGGTGTCCATTTTGCTTTTCCATTTCATCTAGACATAATTAGTTTTCTACATCCATTTGGGCACATAATTCAGTGACCACATATTCCAAGGCTGCAGCACAAAGTCCCCATAAATCAGTGATTACAGTATCTCTACAGCGTTTTGCCTAGGTGGCATTTATCTGTTACCTGTTCTGTTATTTAACCATTGAAAGCAACTTGTCAAACACAGCGGCCCTATTCCTGAAGATGTTTGTCCTTTCACATAATATCTCCACATCCTTTCCAAGCTGTTCACGCACAGCCAAGCTCTATTTTCATAATGCAGTTGTATGCTGTAAGAAGCTTTTTAAAACTATCAGCAAATTCATCCGTTTGGGAACTATAATTTGTTCTGTTTTTTTAAAAATATAATTGTGAAAGTGCCTCACAGATAGTCTGATAATAGAGATGTAGGACATATATTTAGTTTGAGGTTCAGAAATCATGACAAGGGCAGGACTCTTCCACTCACGTGACTTCTTAAAACCTCAGTTTTCTCATTTGCAAAGTGGGAATATTAATATCTGTATTATGTAGCTATGTTTAGTATTGAATGAGATAATGTAACTAAACCACTTAGCACAGTGCCTGGTACAAAGGCAGTGCTTAATAAGTGGGAGTTGTCGTAGTTATTATTCCTAATAATATGGGTAATGTCGTCGAAATTATGTTTTAGATTATAAGTCTCAAAAGATCAGGGGCTGCCTTAATATTTGTTTGAATACAGAATTTCTGTAAAATAGGAATTAATAAATATAAATTCTGAGTGTTTTGCTGTTATCAACCAACAAATATCTTATTGAATCTTTGTGGTGCTCTAGGTGCCATGCAAAGTGTTTAAGATAAGATCAGGGGAAGAAATCCACCCCAGTGAAAATTATAGAAAAGATAGACATTAAATAATAGGACAGTAGTACACAACTAAGTATATATAGTAGATACATGTACTTAAGTCACTGTATATTAAATATTGACTATGAGTAAAGAGCTATGGTAAGGCATTTCAAACGTATTGCCATACTTATGTTAACATGGTCAAAATGAGTACCCATTAATACTTCATTTAAGATTGTCAAGCTTAAAAACAAAAACAAAAAACAATAAGCTTTTTGCTCCACATAACCCTCCAACAAGGCCATTTACTGGATGAATGCCATTTTAACTTGCAATCACTAAAAATTATTGTCTGCACATGATATAACTATTTTAGTACTATGTACTAAGTCCTCATGTCTATGTATTTTGTATTATAAGCAGTATAGACCATGGGCAAACACCCTTGTTTTTCACTACTGCCCACTTAAGCCAGATGACTTTCCCTTCTTTCCATGGGTGGTTATTGTGGAACACTGTTGTAAAAATACATTCTTTCAGCACTGACATGGCTTTAAACTATTACCACCACTGATTTTTCAACCCAGATTGATTCTTACCCAACTAGGGTCTAAAACAGAGCCCCTTCTAAGTGCCATGAGACAAAGTTCCTCTCACTTCCAAACAGTAGAAAGAATTTTCCTGAGAATGTAAGGATATGAGCCATGGTATAGCACATATTTTTAAAATCAACTTTATTAGAAAGGTAGACAGGTAAGTTTGGTTCTAAAAAACTGTAGTCTTTGGGAAAATATATTTAAAAACAATGAAAAAGTCAGACCAAATCTACAGTCACCTATATGGGGAAAGACACAGACTAAGAAACATAATTTTAGATAGTTCACCATCAAAAATTCTTTCTTTTAGTTTAGGTACCCAGCCCAGGTCATGTTTTAAATAATTCTGAGAGGACAGAAGACTGGGAGCCTTGTACATAATTATCCTTAGAACCTGTCATTCTCCTAAAATTTTGTTACACACATACTTACACATGTAAAATTCAATATGTTTGAAACCATTAGCATTGTTATACATTCTTATACATACACTGTAACACATTTGGCCAATGTAAGTCCTTTAAAAAGGTTTAGTATCATTTTGACATAGCTCCATATTTGTTTGAGAACTTCCTTGTTTTCTGAAACAAGATGTTCCAGGTTTACCCTGAACTTTCCAGGTCTCCGAATTTGAACCAGCCATCACTGTTAAGATGCCCTGGTTCCTTCCACTGGAGATCACCACTAAGGGAAAAAAAAAAATTGCACACTTTGTATGCTCATTATTACTGAGGTGTCATTGCTTCTGATGCCTTTCATTGGACAGCTCATATAAAATGATTCCACATCGGTACTTCCAATTCAAAATGAGTAACACAGGGTTCTTCCTCATCTTCTTCATTCCATATATGTTTCTCTCTTCTCTCAAAGTGAAAACTGGGGTACTCTTCAGCATCAATACATTTATATATACCCATCAATACACACAAAAAAATTCATACCCATTTCACTACTAAGCAGAACAAGGAACTACAATAAATAAGATTTCCTTTGTGTATGTATGATGTATGTGTTTATGACTATTAAGGGTAACAGAGTAAGGATACTGAATTCAAAAAGTTCCTTGAATCAGTTCTTATCATTGGAGGATTATTTTTTCAGTTTGATGAGCAATTCATTTGTTTGTATTGAACATATTTTCATTTTTTTAATTTATTAATTAATGGTATGGTTCAAAAGACCAAATTATATTAAAAGATAGATGCAGAAAAGCCTTGTTTATACCCCTGTGCCTTCATCTAGTTCCCACTAATCCCTTGTAAATGAACATTTAATTAGTTTCTAGTTTATCCTTTTTTTATAAACAAACTAAGCAAACACAAGCAAACACACACCCATGTTCTTATTTTCCTTTACTTCTTACACAGAATATAATATGCACGTTTTACCTTAAGCATAATGTCAAGCAACATATCACTAAAGTCGGAATCAGTATCATTTAGGAGAGTTTTTAAGTGGAGTGATCCCAGAGGGGTGAATTAATAATAGAAGTCTTTCTAGAAGACAATATTTTGGAGGTGAGGAAATTCATGGGTTTCTATTATGGGCAATAAAAATAAACACCGTAAGAAAGTAGAAAAGGGGATAAAGCAATTTGACTCATTAGTGTATTCAGTATGTTTTGTAATCACTGAGTATCTCCCCCACCCCCCACCCCTCCCTCCTTTCCTCCTTCTCAGGTTGTCCTCTTCACTCCTGCTTTTCTTGTCTTTCAAGTTCAGTTTAATGGCTGAGACCCTACTGCAGTGAGCTGAGTCCCTTAAAAGACCTTCCCCTCCTCCTCAGAAATGATATGCGCTCATTACTGTGCCACCTGTGCCTTCCAGCATTTACATATTACCTTTTTGTTTCCAAGGAGCTTTACAATCACACGGAATAGATTTACCTCTCAGTTTGCAGCAATATTGACCTCATTTTACAGATGGGAGAGCAGTCATCAAGCAAGTAAGTGACTTGCCCATCTCTGGATTGCAGCTCCCTGAATGCATGTCCCCAGTGTGTTGTTCAGCTCAGTGAGCCACTGTCTCTTTGTCGAGTGGCATCATCCCTGAGAGGTGGTTAATAGTCTTTTGAACCTTTAGGATGTCAGGTAAGATGCAGAATAAACTGACCTTTTACTGTTTGCCATCTGAATTTTTATTTTCCTGAGCTTTTCACATTATGGCTCTTATGTAAGTAAGTTAAGAGCATGAGGAAGTAAGTAATCTAAATAAAAGCAAACAGTGAAAGTAAAAATGTTACATCTGAGGAAGATAGGCCCAACATTCTTCTGGGATTTTCAGTAAGAGTGAAAATTTGAAATTTCTATCATCTCTCGAGAAACTCAAGTGGGCCTTATAAGTAGATTATTAAGACCACAGAAGTGCAGCATTGACTCTAAAAATTCATTATATCTAATGCTCAATGCATGTAATTCTCCAGACTGGAGAAATTGGATTTTGCTTTTGAGGAACTACCCACCATTTCCAAATCAGAGTGAAATCAGAATTTATGGTAGTAACGGTAGTATTTATTTTATTTTGCTTGTTTTCTTAATCTAATCTTGCATTCACCTCTTGGCCTGTTGGTATTTATGTTTCAGGCATTCTAGAAATTTCGACCCCCAGTCTTGGAAGGAGAACAAAACATAGTGAAAACAAACTCATTTGATTGCATGAGTCCTCTTTTGTGACTAACTTAATGGCTTCCATTCCCAGAAATGCCTAATGAATTATGAAGGTGTTTCTCTTGAGCACTATAAACAACGTATTTTACTAAGGGAGACCTTATGTTCTATCCACACCCTAGATATCAATTAAACCTCTGTGAGCCTGGCTGGAAGTGGCTGTCAGAATCAAGTAAGGCAAGATATGCAGTAGGGATGTGAAGGAAGATTTTAGCCTTTTCTCTTCTCTGAAGGCAGTATCTATCATAGTTTGTATTTTATTGGCTATAACACTGCTGATGCTAGTCTGACCCAGGTTTAAGAATGCTTCTCTGCTTACCACCATTTTATAGAAGCCCAAAAGCCACATTCCGCTCTTTGAACAATGAGAGTAGAGTGTATAGCCCAACATTTCAGAGCCTTTAACCTTTTTCTTATTGGTGATTACATTTGCAAACTATGCCAGTGGGATTGCGGAGACTCTCTAAATCCCTACTAAGAAAAAAAGAAAACCTCTTAATTTTTTCCTGAACTTGGATTACAAGCCAATTTTTCCTTTCTCATTTACAGGCTTTAAAAATGAGCCTCCTGACTAGGTAGGATCTCGAAAATCTTTGTGAATTAATAAATCTAATCCAGGCATCTAAGATCTACTCCAATAAGAAGGAGTTTCTTCAGGGGGCGTATTCATTCAGAAACTATGGGCAGAAGGATAATTCTATTAGAGGAGAAAAAGAAGCAAAACCTTAAAATGATTTTTTACCAGGAATGAATGGCTCAGTTTCCGCACACGGTATATATAGACGGCACACCCAGAGACACGCAAACACAGTGATGAAAGACTTCCCCATTTTTCGGTGTAGATCCAGGTTTTGTGTGGGCAGACACTTATACTGTTTAGGAGACTCTTTAAGGGAAAAAATGACACATTTACAAATAGAGAACAAGATATGAATGTAAACATTATTTTGTATGAGATGATAAATCCCAACAAATTAAAATATAAACTGGCGATATCACAAGCATTGCAACATTCAAAAAATAATGTATTGTTATTAATATTAATTAGCTAACACATCTGCACTTCTCGGCTGCATGCCCTTTGTCCCTTCATATGCATCAATTTTTAAATATTTTCTGTAGAGAGAATAGAATTAATTCCAGCAAGTGTGGTTTATTGAAGAAAAAAAAAACTTCTTCATAGCTTAGAAAAGTTTCTTGCAGCTTCACAACTCTTTATAGGAGATGCCATATCTGTAACTTGCTCTGTAGTTACTTATGTAGGCAATGATTCTTGCCCCAAGGAAAGCTTTGTGGATGTGGTTTCCAGTGGTACTTACAGAGGAGGTTTTATCTTAGTCATTCCCTACTGCCCCCTTGCCTACCACAACCCCGTTCCTGCCTTTGCAGCATTGATCCTTCCAGGCCACATCACATGGAACCTTAGTGCAAGGTTCTCTCTTGGTCCTAACCCTCTCCTTGGATCAAAGGTGCTTGATCCCAACTGTGTCACTTGATGACCCACAAAGACAGGTAATTGTTAGGGACAGGTGGATACGGAGGTACTGCATAGCAGCCTCAAGATCATCACCAGGGTGTAGAAGGTGACACCTTGGATAGGGCAGCATTCTGTATCCTCAGCACAGAACTGGGGTTTTTGCTCCCTGCTGTCCGCTGCACTCCCCATGTCTCTGGAGTAGAGTACACAGCCTTAGAAGAGGCCTGTCCAAGCGACAGTCCTTGGAATTTAAGCTTCATTATCTTCACAGAAAATTCTCCTCTAGTAAAATTACTGGTAACTGTGTGAGGCCTTAAATGCTGTCAAGTATTAAAACCTGTACTTTTTTTTCTTTTTTAAACCCATAGCATATTAAGCCTTATACCTACAGGGACTCATATTTCTTGCTGTTTGGTGGCTATTCCAATACAACACGAAATATGTTCCTTATCTAAGGCATTCTAGCATAATGAATACTTGCTAGATAATTTCTTTTTGAGAATTATCCTTATAGCTGGAGTTGTTATAATTATCGATGAAATCAGCAATGTGAATTATGAATCAAAAGTGATTTCCCAAGGAGCTGGTAGGTTTTTGATCGGGGATTAAAATTTCTCATAATAAAGGGGAGAATGAAACAGTTTATCAATAATAAAGTAGGAAATAAATTACAAGGCCAGACCAAGAGTCGAGTTAGCAAGAAATAAGATTTCCCTGAGAGAATAGCCTTCATTTCTAAAATGTGTGGGTGTAGAGGGGAGACAACAATCATTAACTGGGAGCCATGAAATCATATTTTGTGACTTCCTTTTGCAAGATAGGGCTTATTTGCCTATGAAGTCTTTCTCTACTGTCCTCTTTCATCCCACTGCGAGCAGAAAATAGGTCATTCAAAATAGAGGATTATTATTAGAAAGATGTGGTAGATGGTCCTCAACAAAGCCTATATCTGGTATTCATACCCCGGAATACTCCACTCTCCTTGAGTGTCAGCTGGACCAGTGACCTGATTCTAACAGAAGGAATATAGCAAAGGTGATGGGATATTATTTCCATAAATGGATTTTGCAGGATTCTGACTTCCGTCTTGCTAGCAAATTCTTTATCTTGCTGGCTTTTATGAAGCCAGCTGCCATGTTGGGAGCTCTATGGAAGAGGCACACGTGGCAGAGAATATGAGCAGTGCTTCCACCTGACAGCCAGCAAAGACATGAAGTCCTTAGTGTGACAACCAGCGAATAACTGAGTCCTGCCAACAGCCATGTGACCTTCGAAATGGATCTTTCTTTAGTTGACATTTCTGATGAGAGCTGAGCCCTGGCCAAAACCTTGATTGAGTCTTGTGGGGCACTCTAAAACAGAAAACCCAGCAAAACTGAGCCCAGAAAAATGACTCCCTAAAATTGTGAGTTAATAAGCGTGTGCTTTTTTTTAAGCTGACAGGTTTGTGGTAGTTATATAGCAATAGATAACTATAATCAATTGGAAGCCTTCATAATACAAACATGGTAAGTAGGATGAGATAACATTGAGTCTGATTTACTGTTTAACTCTCTAAAACCATTATTTTAAAACCAACTTTCTTCTTTGAAGGTTTTGCTTTCCAATTATTCTATTCTGTTTTATCTGTTTTTATAAATTTCTGTATCAGCACTGCTCATATCCTTTGGATCTAGGCATGTAACTCACCACTGTCCTCCATGTCATATCATCTGCCATCATCCTGGCCACCACTCATGTTCAGGGTGGTTATTGTAACCTCGGTTCATTCATCTACAAAGACCATTTCTACACTCCACTCTAGTGGTCCTCTACATGGGCACCTCTTGTCAAACAAAATCATTTTAATTCAGATGATAGTATTAAAGTGATTAAGAGTTAAAAATCTAAATTTAAAGGTTTAGTGTTTAGTGTTTAATCCATGCTCTGACACTTTTCTTATCATGTCCTATATTACAAGTTATTTAAATTCTCTAATCCTCCATTACCCCCACCATAAGATGAGAACAATAACTATCTGATTAGACTATTGATGGAATGCAATGAAAATTCAGTGCACTTACGGTCTTTAGCACCTATCTGGATATGATATATTAGCCATGTTACTTCCTGAGTTTAGTGTCTAGTGGGAATAACTGTTCTGTCAATGTCACCTACTGAACTTGTTCTTCTATTTTTCTCAACATGCAGTTCTTTGACTGCTTCTTATTTTTCAAATCCATCAGCCTGCTCTGAATTTTACTTTCTTCCCAATAGTTGCCCAGCTATTACAACTGTATTCTCACCAATATTTTAAATTCTCTCATCTGCTTTGCTAAATCCTAAGCCTAATGTCAGGCTTCTTAGCATTGACGGAGAAAATAAATGCCATCCCAATCGGCACTTCTAAATAGAGATGACTTCTAATCGCAGCTGAACCTTCAAAACCCTTTAATATACTCTTTTTTCCAAAAGTGCTTTAGTTCCAAGTGTAGAATAAACCCAATAACACACAAGAAAAACCCTCAAAAATATATAATCGTGGTTCAGTGAACACTTCCTTACATGATAAGAGCTGTTTATTGTTGCTGACACATCATGCGACGTGTGTACCTACTCTTTACCCTTCCTACAGCCTACAGTGTTAAAAAACAAAAACAAAAACAAAGGTAGTGATCTCATAGTTTGGAACTATTATGACCTGGAAAGTTTCTTATACTAAAAAGGCAAACTGATGACCAAACTTTGGGCATGGACTGATTGTATGAATTTGTGTAATGGAGGCTTGGAAAGAAGCATCCATCCCATCATAGTCTTACCCGTGCACTGCTTGTTTGCTTTTCAGTGGCAAACTTGTAAGTGACCTTAAACAAATCCAAGTAATCACTCCCATCAACGTTTCATCCTGGATCTATCTGTGCCTCCCACTTCAGAATACCGTGTGGAGCAAATAAGATAGACGTGGACCCTGCCCTCAGGGGAGTTAGCAATAGAGCAGAAAAGAATATCATGTGTCAAGCTTATCAGTTCCTCGGTTGCTTTTCCGAAGCTTACCCGTTTTCTGTGATCACGATCTTATCTCTCTGTGCTTTCCGAGACTATTTCTCCATAAACTAATCTTCTCTTTTATCGCCAGTCCCTTTCTATGGCTCCTTCCAAGTTACTTATAAGCACAGGAAATTTCTCCTCAAGCAAGCACCAACCTTGCTCTTAGGAATACTATTTCACTTTTTATTTATCACTCAATAAAGTAACTACTTTGCATATAATTTCAGGTGGTTTATAGACTGTAGGTTTAAGAATTTTGATTTCACAATCTGGCTCTTGTTTTAGTTTCTCTACTGAATATTCATGGTTACAGGGAACTTTCTAATTTTCCCCAAATTCAGTGATTTGACCTTTCTCAGAGGGATCTACAAGATTTGCACAGCAGCCTGGTCCTGCTTAGGAATATTACTTTTTCTTGTAGAGTAGGAGTAGAGTCAAGTCGAGTAGAGTAGAAGACACTACTCTTCTTTGTTATCCTTTTATTTCTTTCATCAGTGATGTTTATTCTCCCAGCTTTTCCTCCTCTACCTGCCCTTAATTATATGTACACAGCAGATATCCAGCAGAGGGTTTTTAAAGTTCTTATTATACATGAGGTCACAACCTGGTCTATAACCACCATTTAAAATTTGTGTTATTTTTGAAACAAGTTGGCTTTTCAACTTCTCTTGAAATTTGTAAGATCTGCCAGTTCTGGGATGCCACTGATGCCCTGCAGCGGTCACCCAGAGCCGGACAGTGGCCAGGCCATGTGCCCACCTCATCACGGCCCTCAGCTCAGCCACTTCACCCTTTGCTCTGCCCAGTGAACAACTGAGTTGAACAACCCTCTGTTACATTCTCCCTGATGTAGGACCTTGTCTTTTCCTTTCTTTTTAGAGGGTCCACAAAAGTTAAATAAGAAATACAAAGTGCCCCGTCCCAAAATAGTGGTGTTTATTTTTTATTTATTTATTTTTTTAGCGGGGTTGAATTAAAACTTTTCTCAGATTTCCTTGTCAGCATGAGAAGCCTCATTGTTCTGCCTCACACAAACGATTTGGGCCTCTCCCAGTATCCATTACCATCAGCTACCAGTCTTTAACATTTTTAAAGTATGTCCATGTTCCCTAAGGTTTTATATTATGGTCTAGTTCAAACTCCACATAGATTTTACTTCAAAATTGATACTTCGGTCACAAACCTCAAATTGGAACCCATGAAAACTGGGGCCTATATTCTGTACGTGGAAAGTATTCCTCTGTTTTTCTATTGATTGAACTCCTACTTCCTATTTCTATAAATTTGATTTTGAATTGTTACCAATATGTTCATTTCCCCCCTGAGTTTAGGACAGATGATATGCTACTTTGGTTTAAAAAAAAAAAAAAAAGTGTGAACCAGAAAAATATTTCTGAAAAATCCCTAAAATCGAGCACATTGAATTAAAGTGTATCCTTTAAGAAAATTTAGTTTTGACAAACGAATTGCTGCCACACTGAAGCGGCAGCTAACATGATGGGACATTCTGGCAGCACACTGGTGGATTCACACCAGCTCCATGACTTTGCGACCTTGGGGCGGGCTACTTGGCCAATTGGTGCCCCTGTTTCCTTAATCAAAAATGGTGGTTATAGTAACAACTATTTCATAGAGTTATTTTCTGGATTAAATGAGCTAATATTATCAAAGTGCTTAAAGTTCTATGTAACTGTGTACATAGTAACTGTTATGTAAGTATTTGTTAAACTTCCTAAAAGTTTTGAAATATCCTATTCATGCAATCAATATTGCCAAATGCATTCAAGAATCAAAGTTAGAGAATTTAATTTCCTTGTTTTTCAAGTCTACAGGCATTGAAATAACAGTTGAATTGTATCTCTGTTTTATTTCTCTATGGAGATACGGTGCTCCTCAAAAGAGAGATCTTATACCCAAAGATCTATTTTAATTGTTATCACATAACACCTCCAGATACGAAAATGCACATTTAAAAAAAAAAAAAGATAGTATTTTTAATTAATGTTAATAATAGCCAAAATACTTTGTGCTCAAATTTACATTTTTTTTGGTGAGACATTACTGATGTACACAGCCAAAAATATTTTGTTAAAGTTCTTTTTTTTTGTTTCTTCTGTTTTGTTTTAAAGATTTTATTTATTTTTTGACAGAGAGAGACGCAGTGAGAGGGGGAACACAAGCTCCTTGCGGAGCAAGGAGCCTAATGCAGGGCTCGATCCGAGGACCCTGGGAACATGACCCGAGCCGAAGGCAGCCGCTTGACGACTGAGCCACCCAGGCGCCCCTATTTTGTTAAAGTTCTAATGCTTAGATTTAAAATCAAGTTCACATCTATTTTCTTCTGATCAAAGAAGAAATTGTATTTTCCCTCGGGACTTAAAAACTTCCACCTTGATTTCCAGAGGAAATAAAGTAGAAATCAAATGACTAATAAGTGGGGGCGCCTGGGTGGCTCAGTTGGTTAAGCGACTGCCTTCGGCTCAGGTCATGATCCTGGAGTCCCCGGATCAAGTCCCACATCGGGCTCCCTGCTCAGCAGGGAGTCGGCTTCTCCCTCTGACTCTCCTCCCTCTCATGCTCTCTATCTCTCACTCTCTCGATCTCAAATAAATAAATAAAATCTTTAAAAAAAAAATGACTAATAAGTGAATAGAAATCATATTAATAAATTAATCAAACTCATTATCAATTTAAATACACCTTATTGTGTTTAAGGTCAGCCTTAGTTTTGTTTTGTATTATATACTTAATTTTAATTTTCAACTCATTGAATTTTACATATATATGTATTTTTACATTGCATTTACACTAGATTTATTCACTTTTGGTGGCTTGTGAGTTTTATGGCTCAGTAGTTACAATCTGAAATAGAGTAGGACATCTTTCAAATATATATTTTGTTCACAGATCAATAAAGGTTTTTGGGCCTTGCATATTGCATGAAGCATTTTGTGATGCTAATATCCTTGTCTGCTTTTTTGTGATTATTTTGAACAACTTTTCATTTTTCAGATTGTACTTTGAAGAGGAAATGGGCTCTTTCTCTTGAAGAGAACTCCCATCTGATATCTGTCTTGCAGAAAAGAAGCTGTTTTAAACCAAATTCACTGAGATCCAGTGATAAGATACTCTTACGTGTCACTGGGGCCTCTTCTACAGAATGTAATATTAAAGGTTAGGTTTCATTCTGCTTGAGTGGAATTTCTCAACCAGGAAAACATGAGCAAAGACAGCCTGTAGAGAGATTTGACATGACAACCATTCCCATCTTACTGAAGTACAGCACAAACTGCAGATGTCCATTTATAGCTTATTTGAAAATCTTTAACATTCTTTGAAGCTTTTAAAAGTATATTTCCCAGGGGAAAACCTTTTTAAGCTACAAGAAGCTTCTCACCATTTTTGTAACTGGAGGCATAACTGCACATTATCCTATTTCTTTTTGCAGCGGGAAGTCATCAAATGCATTGCATCTACACCTTACTGATGACCTAAAGAAAACAGACTCAAAGTCCTAATGCTTTGCTAATGAACACATATTTCATTACAGACATAAGTAGTTGAGAGAATCAAATGTTTATGGAATGGGTAACTTACTCTTCATTTTCATGATTATTACTGCATTTAAACTTCCACAAGTCTCTCTTTTCCAAAGATACCATTTCTATGTACATTGCATGCAAAACCTCTGAGCTGAGATCTGCAGTAGTAGTTTGCTTAAGGTATTATTCCTTATTTTTAACCATCTCCTATAGTATAATAAAAGAGTTAAACACAGCTCAAACTGTCCTATCTTTTACTATAGTAAGGAGGTTTTTAAAATCACAATACTGTATGTTAACTTGAAAAGGAGAATTGAGACAAACAAAGGAATAGTAAAGAAAGGCAACATTCTATTTCAGTCTTGCAAAATGAATTCCTTTTGTTAAGTTTCTATATATTCATGTTTCTAATAAAATTTATTTTTTTTAACTCAGGAAAAAAAGACCAACAGAACATGGTGAGATGTTATTTTTGCGTGCATACAATATAATAGCAGGTATTTTGCTAAATGTTTTACATGCATTTCCCACTCTCTTCACAACTGCCCTACGATGTGGGCACCACAATTATTGTCATCCCAAAGGGAATTTCCAACGATGTAAAATATCTGCAAATAAAATTTTGGTTCCTTATTTTTTTCTGCAAAAAAAACAAAGAAATTTGCCAGCTTTCATCAGAAGGTGCTTCCCAAAAGATGGCTTAAAGTAAAGGAAAAAAAAAATTAGAATGGTTAAACGAATATTAATTGAGTTATCATTTATTGCCTACTGTTAATTCTGGACACTGGAAATAAACTTGAGAGCAGACTGGAGCAGTGCTTTTTAAAATTTGGCATGCATAAAATTACATGGCAACCTTGTCAAAGCACAGATTCCTGGGTCCCACACAGAGATTCTGCTCCAAAGAGCCTAGAGTTCGGGCCAAGTAATACTGGTGTTGTTGGTCTCTGGAGAGTAGTTGCTGCTGCAGAGAGTAGATATTGCTACTTCTCTGTAGCATCGGGCTACCATCCCTGTTCTCCAGGCACTTACATTCTGGTGAACTTTTAGGTATCAATAATAATAAAATTATAATTGTTACTTCATTATATTACATATGCTGCCTTTATTTAATCCTTACAATGACTACAAGACTATAAGGCAAAGATTCATTTAGTATTATTATCACTACAAACATGAAGAAACTCTTAAGTAAATGAAGTGCCCCCCCCACCCCACTCTCTAGTTCAACTAGCTGGAGGCAGCAGATCCAGAGTTTAAACCTAGCTTTTTCCCTCAAGCAAAAATCATGTTGCATTAGTCTCTGCCGCAATGTATATTTACTCAAACTTTTTCATGTCAAAAGCTGAAAATAATCTTTTGCGGTTTTTGCAATGCCCAACAAATGTTACTAGAATCAAAGGGGTTGGCAGTTAAAAAAATTATCACCAGCTTGTGACATGGTAAATCATCAAAAAATATATATATTGCACATGGTTAATATTTAGAGAAATTTTTATTCTGTATTTGTGATTGAAATTCAATTTCATCTTTAACGTGGGATATAAATTTGATTTGTAACTTTAATTATTCAATAGGAAGTTGTAGATTTCCAGGAATTAAAAAAAAAGTCACTATCATTCTCAGCTGGTGAATGATTTGAAATGTTTCCTTTAGAATGTGAGCATCTCAGGTGGGAAGAGCTGCTTTTAATCTTTTGTAAGCCAGCACCTATTCTATTCTGTGTTGAATGTTCTATAAATGTTGACTGGGTGAGCAAATCAAATTAGAGCAGATGAGCTTCCCATGGACCACAGCCTTCTCACAAATCTCCTATAGTAGGACTTTATCTAAATTAACTCTTAATTGTGCAATGATATTGATTTTAAACATACATTGCTAATATACTGCTTTCTTAATACAAGCTCTTTTTGCTTCTTTAAGAATATACTAGTTAATTCATAGGTAGCATAAGTAACATGAGGCACAGCAGTTGCTAAAGTAACTTTTTTCATGAATAACAGAGTAAACAGGCTTATAAAATCCATATAAATTGTCACTTCTCAAGTTTATGGCTGCCCTGGGGCTAAGGCAATTAAAACTCGAGTTTTAAGCAAGAATTGTCAAGATCCTTTCAACTCAGTATACCTAACTAACAGAAACTTATTTTTTACAGATTTTTTTGGTCTGTATATTTCTGATGAATTTATCCTGTATTTGCAATGCATTATTATACAAGGAATTTGAGAACCTGCTGTTTGAATAACAATTTGTCCAGTATCCTAAGCATCCATTATTTTGGGATTCCTAAGTGTCTCTGGATTGGAAATTAAAGCCTCTTGTACCCAATTTTGTAACAGAAGGATGTTGATGTCCTTTGAGTGTGGATTCATTATTTCCTAATTATTTTGTACTACCTAGGAAATCCAAGGAAAACAGTATCAGTAGGCTTTCACTAAGATACCATTTTTATCCATTGCAATCGTTTTATTTTATTGGTGAAATAGTAAAAAAAAGTCTTTGAAGGTATTCTAACAAACCGAGCTAAACACTTAAAATATCTAAAATTCTCCTTTCCCAGTTTTCAACTTTTAGTATTCATTGTCTTCTTTTCTTTCTTCTTCTCTGAGAAGAAATGCAAAGGAGCCATCCTTTTTTGATTTTAATAAGTCCTGTGCTACATGCCATTGAACCACCTGGGACCTCCAAATCTTGGAATCGCTGCATGAAGAAAGAAGTATTTACAGAAAGAAAATGTACTTGAATGTCAAAAATGTCTAAGCCTTTTTGAAACCGGTTTTCCTGATTTTCTCTCTCTAGTGAGATAGAGTCTATCCCAACATTTTTCATTGTAAAATTTAGTCAAAACTATAGCCACTTATAGATACTATCTTTAAAATTCAAACAGAGCCTTTCCAGAATAGTAATTTCTGCTTTTACTGGTCTATGAGAGATTATTTACCTGAAATAACCATAGGTGTTTTATTTGAAGAAAAATATTTATGACTATTCAATAAAGCTTGTGTAAAAATGCCAATGACATGCCAT
The DNA here is from genome assembly GCF_037043125.1 of Eumetopias jubatus. Classification (NCBI taxonomy): domain Eukaryota; kingdom Metazoa; phylum Chordata; class Mammalia; order Carnivora; family Otariidae; genus Eumetopias; species Eumetopias jubatus. The sequence goes on along the minus strand of NW_028274820.1, from coordinate 44,496,622 downwards.
CCCTTTCATAAATAAGAACCTTTAATCATGTTAGATTCTGCATTACGCTAAGTGTCTCATAATCAATCATCATTGGGTGAGGTGAGGAAATACAGAACCATGAAAATAATATCAGCAACTGTTTTCCAAAACTTGTGTTCCACTGTAGCATGTCATCACCAATTCATTTTCAAAAGTTAGTGCATCTGTCTTTCCTACTTTAAAACAGTAAGTTTAGGGATGCCTGGGTGGCTCAGTCAGTTATGCATCAGACTCTTGGTTTCAGCTTAGGTAGTGATCTCAGGGTTGTGAAATCTGGCCTGGGTCCGCTTTGCACTCAGCAGGGAGTCGGCTTGGGATTCTCTCTCTCCCTCTGCCCCTCCCCTGACTCATGCTCACTCTAGCATGTGCTCTCTCTGAAATTAAATAAATCTTAAAAAAAAAAAAACAATAAGTTTAAATCTCTGCAAGGGTTTGTTTGAAAAACCAAACTCATATAAGTAAATATGCAAACATGCAATAATTTTCTGACCTGTCCTTCAGTGATTACTGGAGCTTTGGACAAAAGCTCTTAATCCCATTCAAGTGCCTACTTTATCATTCATTAGATGCTTTGCCATCCAAAAGATCTCATCTCCAGGACTGATGCTAGGACTTACTGAATTCAGAGACAAAGAGTACTTCCGGTATGATTTATATACATGTCTTCAGAACATTTTATTACCCCTTTAGTTTTGCTTTCCTAAACATTAGTTTATTCTTTGATGAGTTTCTTAAAGGTCCCAGAATCTCCTTAATAAGAAAATCAAAGAAAAACACCAGTGTTTGTTCCTAGAGTCTCAACTTTGTTTCCCTCTTTAACCCAGTTTCTTCCCAACCTTCCTTCTGCCTCAACTGGTCATCATTTACATGTACAATGATAGATGTACTTTGTCAAAGGATCTCTGTCAAGTAGCTTGCACACTTAAGAAGCCAAAGAAACTGTTCCTTAATTTGGTGGCATGATTTTGCTCCCTGCATACAATGTCCTGGTAAAAAGGCAGTTACCGGTACTTTCACAATTCTACATTCACAAACAATTACCTATTTGGCTACTTCAATATATTAACATTACCATATCAAAACGTGCACAATTTTAATGTTTTAGGGTGTCAATAGTCAATTTAATTGTCAGGTGCTGTGAAGTTAATGTTTGATTGACATTAGCACCTCTACTTATTTGTTACCTGATGGTCACATACTTTCATTGCCACTTGTATACTCAGGAGCTTTCTAAATCAGAGGTTCACTTCTCTCAGAAGATAGTTAAGCAATTCATTAGAGATCTGGGTATGCCAGACATGTATGTGGTTGGCATGGGTTTCAAATGGGGGTGGTTACAACAGAAAAGTTCAGGAACCATAATAAATATTTTTAATTAATTTTAGCAGGGCACCTGGGTGGCTCAGTCTTTGAGCATCTGCCTTCTGCTCAGGTTGTGATCCCAGGGTCCTGGGATCGAGCCCCCGCATCAGGATCCCTGCTCAGCCAGGAGCCTGTTTCTCCCTCTGCTTGCCACTCCCCCTGCTTGTGCTCTCTCTCTCTCTCTCTTTCTGTCAAATAAATAAATAAATAAAAATCTTTACAAAAAATAATTACTTTTAGCAGTTCAGCCCCCATTCTTCCACTTACTAAACAGCATCCCAGTTTCCTTCTGATGACTTAACCCTCCTCCACTGTGTGCTCCTAAAATGGATTATAAACTCTGACATCTGCCACCTTACCAGGATATCTGAGGTTTCCTTCTACTATGTCTTTCCATTCAATAGCTCAGTAACCAAGACTAAGCAACCTAAGCTTAGCCATTGGGATTCTGTCACCTAGAACTTTAGATCTCAAACTGGGAGCTGCAAAGATGGAAGAAATAGATGAAATTAGTTCCTTCTCACTGGGTCATCCCAGATTCTCACTCAGTTCCTATTACTGAGATGATAGTATTGATTTTCTCTTTCCTAAACCCCACTCTTTAGGCTTCTCCTCAAGCCTGTGAGCATCCTATTCTGTGCCCTTCCCATTAATTACCTCTTTCCGAGTTTTGCCAGAGACAATGTCTTGCTTACCAACAAAAACCCCTAACATGTACCTTGCCCGATTTTCCAACATCATCTTATTAATAGGAGTCATATATAAATGAAGCAAAAGGAGATGAAGCCTCACATTAACTCATTTTCAAAACTATATTTTCTAAAAAGCATATCTCTTACCTTTTGATATTGGAAAATTTAAAACTTGTTGATGATCAAAAGTAACATGGACATGAAGTTATTTTCTATGCAACACAGAGTGTGGCACATAATAGGGGCCTGGTAAAGTCTTGTTGAGTTCATAAAAGCTGCTAGTGTTTTAAAAAATGGAAATATTTATAGTATTAATCGATTGTATTGAGGTTACTGACACCAAGAGTAACATCTTTGTTTCCAAAAGAGCTCAGAGAAATTGGATATAAGTCAATTACTACTTGAGGGAAATATAAGTTACTAGATATTTGGGGAATTTGTGATCTGCATTTGAAATTTCTGAATTGGATATCATCAACCAATGACAATAATAATAAAATGCACTGGTTAAATTTCTGCTAATGTTCAGTATAGTCATAGTGGAATATCTAAGAATGAATTCTTTTTTTGTTTGTTTCTTTTTTCAAGGGACAAGTTCTACAGAGAACAGTGTTTTACCGATGTCAAACAATTTGGATATTATTTCTAACATTTAATTAATTTTAGACTTGATGAATTTAAACACCATCACCTGATAACATTTTCATGATTTTATTTCAATTAATAATAGACAAAAAAGTTTGAGGCAATAAAAGAGATTTACCAAGAATTCCAAACTATTTTAAGAAGTATTTGGATCATTTAAGGGAATTAAGAACACTAATGAGAGAATGAGTTCTATTAAAGATAAAAATAATTAATTCCCAGTATCACAAATTTGTTGACATTTGCCTATATTTAAGAGAAAAAATAGTTTTTTGTAATCTAATTTTTGGCATCTAAACAACTGAAAGCTGTTTAGTTAAATAACTTAAAATAAATACATGGCATAATGGGTCAGTCATATTTTATTCAAAGTCCAATGACTCTGAAATGCAGTTAAATTTATTTTCTAACTACCTCAAATGATTTTCAATATAAACTGTGCACTATAATTTATTTTTCTTTCCAAGCAAGCTCTGGAATGAATGTTCTGCACTTCCTCACATGCATAGAGTAATTAGTTGTCTCGTGGGCAATGGCTAGTGCCACAGCTTACTGGGCAGTGTAATGGCAATATCATGTAGCTGTGGCACTTTACATAAATGCCACATCCTTCTTCAGTGGACAGGCAAACAGCAGCTCAGTTAATGAAAAGCAGACCTCTAGATTTCCTTTAGGTCAGTGAGGAAGTAGAACAATTGAACTGTGGTTCTAAAATACATTCCGCCACAGGCCTAATACATAAAATAAGTATGTGATCTAACGAATATTATTACATGACTGATTTTGACTTTAAAACCGAGTCCAACTTGTATGGGACAGCACCCTATACCTAGTGGCTGCTCAAAAAATATTCAACACAAATGACAATACTCTAGACTAAAATTACATAAAAATAATTACTTATTCTAATGAATACAATAAATCTGAATGACTTCTATGGACATACCATATTATATAATGGTTTGAGTAATGTTTTTTTTGTACTTCCTAGGAAATTACAGTAACTATTAAGTGGTGTTGGATTGTCAGTGGAAATTTTACACTGTGAGCACTAAGCCCTATGTGGGAATCATTTTTGTGGACAGCAAAGACAAGAAGAGCTTTGGAGATACTACATAATAGGGACATATGTTTTGGGCATTCAATTATCTCAGAGTGTCATAAAACCAACTAATGGGAGGAGGAACTAATCTTACCTCAGTCCAGCAGAATAATGCTAGATCAATCCCCAGTGACCCTGAACAAAGGGTTGAGAAGTAACCAATTTGTGAACTATGATGTGATAAGGTCATTTGACAGCCATCCAAGAGGGAGGGAATGTAGACAAGTGGGAAAGGAATGAGATTGTCCAAAGGGAACATGGAGTTTGGATAAATATCTTCATTTCACCTTCAGCAAAAGTAGAAAGAAGATCAGTAGCACCCATCTGTGGAAATATCTTTAGAAAAGAAAAATAGCAAAGGGAAGAGTTCTGCTTGAAAAGAATTTATTATGAGAAGCATAGTAAAAATTTATAAAAGTACTTGATGTGTCTAATGGGCCTTAAGAAGAATTACCTTCTAGGAAATAAACCAGATACATAAGAAAATAAAACTGGAACTAAGGGATAAAAAAAAAATGATGCTCAAAGAAATTATTTCCAGAAGAAAGGGCTGGGCAAACTAATATGAAACTATAAAGTAAATAAAATGCAATCAAAGTTTTACAACTTACAATAGAGACAGAAAAGAGTAGATTTGGCATCATGGAAAATTGAAAGATTGGCAGGAAAGATAACAATAAGGATAGTAGGAAAGGATAATCAAATGAAAAGAATGCATGACCACATAATATATGTGAAGGAGAGAAACTATGGACAATTAAATTTCATTTAATGTCTACATTTGGTTGAATAATATGCAAATATTAAAATAATTTTAAAACACAAACATCATAAACTGTGTATATGTAGTACTTGGGCATGAAATATATGTTCACACATACACAGTTCAAATGAAAAAGATAACAAACCACCATGTTTATACGTTTATATTATCTTTGTGCGATAGAGCCTGATTTTAGTCTCTCATTGAACATTCTTACGTTTAGTAAAGATTCTCTAAATGTGTAATATTTTTACAATTAGAAAAATTGGTTTTTAAAAGTATATTGGAGATATGGGGACAAACCATCAGAATGTCCTGACAATAGAAATTATTAAAAGGGAATGCTTTTAATGGGACTTAGAGCAGGGAAGACAAGGGCACATGATTTATGCTTTGTAAAAGCCTTCTTAAAAGCTGTGCATTTGACATTTTGATAAAACATTTAACAAAGTGTATGCAGCCAGAGAATGTGGATATTTGGATAAAGAGTTTGGTAGTATCACTCCTGAGAAGAATAAACCAAAAATAAAGATAAATTCCTTGTAATTCTTTAGTTAAGAAATCCACTAATTTTCCTAGTGTAGTCATGCTTTTTCCCTTGTTTACTATCACATTAAAATAGAATTTTGTGTTAATCATGTTAAATGCTCTTATGTGTTTTGCCGTGCAGACTGGATGCTAGAGACTATTTCTAAGATAAAGATTCCTGTGTCTAAGATGAGCACCTTTTCATTTTTTTTTTTTAAAGATTTTATTTATTTGACAGAGAGAGACACAGCGAGAGAGGGAACACAAGCAGGGGGAGTGGGAGAGGGAGAAGCAGGCTTCCCACGGAGCAGGGAGCCCGATGCGGGGCTTGATCCCAGGACCCTGGGACCATGACCTGAGCCGAAGGCAGACGCTTAACGACTGAGCCACCCAGGTGCCCCGCACCTTTTCATTTTTGAGCCTAGGTCTTCTTAAACTGGCTATTTTTCTTTCTCACTTCCATGTTCAAGTATTCTTTCACCCTCTCTATCCCAAGAACCCCATATTCTGGCATTCCAACATTAATTAGTACTTATCTTTACCATACTCTGTTATGCATGATCTTTTGCTAGGACACCAGCCCACCACTATCCCAACTCCAACACTTTGAGATGAGATCTTACTGAGCCCAATAGCCATGGTCTTTGTCTACCATGGTTCTGTCAAGTGCTTTTGAAGCCTGCTTAGAGCAGAAAATATTCTTAAATTTCTCTAATGATCTGAGTTTACACTTAGTAAATTATTCAAAGGATGGTGGCTAATTGATACCCCAGAAGGTGAGTCAAAATTACTGATGGAATCACACAATATCATCATGTACATATATAAATTTTGTAACTTCCTGGTTACTAATTATAATTCATTTAAAAACAGTGTTTGCCATTTATTGCTGATTACAATATGCAAAATAGCAATTATGCATATTATTAACATGTCAGATTTTTAAAATCAATTATATTTGATTACAGTAGTATGCTCTGGTCTTCTGCATTGTCTTGTATTTTTTTTCATTTTACATGATTATTCATGTAATAGAGTCTGTTCCTGATTTTCATGATTGGGGCTAGTGGTCATTGATTTCAGCTCTTTTAAAGATGTCTAAGCAGGAAAACAAAAAAGAAAGAAAGAAGCAAGGCTAGTGACTGTGTTTGTTTCGTTTGACTATTTTGTCTGGTGAATACAAACAATTTCAGTCAAAGCTCTTCTCCATTTCACAAAATGTATAGTGTCATTGCAGGATGTTAGATTTCAGAAGTGGGCAAGGAGCCAGATCACAGAAGAGCCCATGAGACATAGTAGCCATTTGGAGAGTAGTAAATGACCATGAGATCTATAAGACTGAAGGTCTAGAGTTTAGTCAGTGCATTAGTTTCCCAGGGCTATGATAAAAAAGTATCACAAACTTGGTGCCTTAAAACAACAGAAATTTATTCTCTTACAGTTCTGGAAGCTGGAAGTCTGGAATCAAGGTGTCAGCAGGGCTGTGCTCTTTCTGAAAGTTCTAGAGGAGCTGGCCATCAATCCTGTGCATTCATTCCTTGGCTAGCAGCTGTATTATTCCAATCTCTACTTCTATCTTCACATAACAGTATCCCTATGCAGCTGCGTATCTCTTCTCTTCTTATGAGGACACCAATCATATTGGGTTAAGAACACATTAATCCAATATGATTAGGCTTCAATTGATTACATCTGTAAATACCCTATTTCCAAATAAGGTCACATTCACTGGTACTGGGGGTTAGGACTTCCACATATCATTTTGGGGACACACTTCAAGTCACAGCACTTAAGAAGTCACTGCCCTAATCAAAGTAAGAGAAGTTGAGCCAGCTATGGAAGTAATTGAGGACATTGGCAGAGAAGAATTTGAGAGATATTTAAATGACACAATTACCAGGAATTAGTAACACACTGGATGAGGGGATGAGATCCATTTTCCATCAGATTTTTGAGAAGACGATGGTGTGATTACAAAGGCATGATTAACCAAGAACGGCAGTATAGGAGGAGAAAATGAAATTGAAAAAGAGGTAATGAGAAAAGATGTACTCATAACAAGTTGAATTGCAAAACTCTGCTCAGGGAATCAATTCCTGATGATGCATTGAGAAGAATCAACCCTGGTAGTGTCACATCCTCCTTGTTGGCTACTGCCGCTTAGTTAGACTGACCAGCTGCAGGTGCAGGGTTTATGGCTTCTGGTATCACTCTCAAGCTGGAATAAAATGCCAAACCACATGGTGGGGTATCTGTCATTGCTAAGAGGCAGAAAGGAACTTCTGCCATTCAGAATGATAAAGGAATTAAAACCCATGAGGTGAATTTTGACCACTAGAAAGAGGAAAAAGTAGGGAAATCAGAGAGATAAGTTCTTTCTTTTTTTCTTTTCCAGGACTGCCCTAAATCAGGATTTCTCCTTAAAGCCTGTTGATAGAAGTTCTTACATATCGCATAGATACACATGATGAGGAATCCCCTGTATTTTTCATGGTTATTCGTGAACCAATGGCGAACATAGTGATGCATCACTTTATATCACTTTACATTTTTTCCTCTCTTATTTCCTTTAATCCTCACTCTGGCTGCTCTGGGCTCGCATTTCTTAAATGAAGTATCAATTTTTTAAATCCTTGCCTCAGGAACCACTTTCTAGGGAACGTAGTCTAAACTAGATTTATTTTAAACATTGTCTAAACCAATAATTGCCGGGGCTCCTGGGTGGTTCAGCTGGTTAAGCGACTGCCTTCGGCTCAGGTCACGATCCTGGAGTCCTAGGATCGAGTCCCACATTGGGCTCCCTGCTGAGCAGGGAGTCTGCTTCTCCCTCTGACCCTCTTCCCTCTCGTGCTCTCTATCTCTCATTCTCTCTCTCTCAAATAAATAAATAAAGTCTTTAAAAAAGTAAATAAATAAACCAATAATTGCCAAGCTTACTTTTGGGTTGGTGGAGCTTTGGGATCCTAGCCAACTTCAAGCTGAGCTAATTTATTTATATGTGTTTCACTGGTGTATCTTGAAGATTATGCAAAAAAAGTTAATAAAATTAATGATATTTTTATACACTTAAATACTTTTTAAGTAGTTATTATGTCTAGTAATATAGTGGGTGGTAAATAGTCAATGATGAGTAAGAGTGAGAAAAATCCCTGCTTACAGAGAGTTAATATTCTGGTGAGAGAGGCAGACAGTAAACTTGTAAACAAAATAAGAATTAAGATAATTTCAGACAGTAATGTGTGCCAAAAGAATAAAATAGGGGACTGTTAAATGTATTGCTGTGGTACTTAGATTGTGCAGTAAGGGAAGGCCACACTGAGAAAGTGATATTTAAAACTGAGACTAGGATGAGAAGAAGAATCTCCAGTCACCAGAAGAGTCTAGAGAGATTGAAAATCAAGTGCAAAAGCTCTAAGGCAGCAACAAACATGATTTTCTGGAGGAACAGAAAGATAGCCAGTAGCTGAGCTGAATGAATGAGTGGGGAGTGATATGAGATACAGTGACAATTGAAGGCCGTATTCAAGATGGGTAGACAATACTAGTTTTAAGATTTTGTTCAAAATACAATGGGAGGAAGCCCTTAGAAGATTTATGTTGGGAAGTGACACAATCTGACTCCCCTTTTAAAATACATTATTCTGACTCGCTTATGGAAAATGGCTTCCAAAGGAGCAAGAGTGCAAGAAGGGAGACCAGTTAAAAGATCAGTTAATAGTCCTGGTCGGAGATGCTAGCGGCTTAGGCTAGAAGTATGGCAGGAGGAATCAAGACAGTGAGAAAGGGGTGGGGCTGAAAAAGTCCTTCTTGTGGCTTAGATGTTCACTGTAGTGAAAAGGATGACTTGGGCAGCTCGAAGGTTGGTAGATGCCACATACTAACATGTAAAAGACATGAAAATAACCAAGACATCTTTTTGTCTCTACTTCTTATTTTCTCTATTTTTAAAATTGTTATCTTTTTGTCTTGTATTACTGTGTAAATATTTACCACTAATTTAGCAGCTCAAAAGAACACCTGTTCATCACCTCACAGAGTCCATGGGTCAGCAGTCTTGGGCACAGCTTTGTTGGGTTCTCTGTGAGATATCACCTAGACTGCATTCTCAGCTGGAGGCTTGTCTGGGGAAGAACCCACTTCCAAGCTCACTCAGGTTGTTGACAGAATCCATTTCCTTGTGTTTGTGGAAGTGAAAACTCCAGCTTCCAGCCTTCCATTGGGAGCCAACTTAGCTGCAGTTCTTATCTTTGTAGGACTTCCCAACATGGCTACATCTAGAGCAACACTTTTTTTTTTTTTTAAGATTTATTTATTTGAGAGAGAGTGAGCAAGGGGAGGGGCAAAGGGAGAGAGAGACAGGCAGACTCCGTGCTGAGCGAGCCTGACTTTCAGGGCTCAATCCCAGGACCCAGAGATCATGACCTGAGCCAAAATCAAGAGTTGGATACTTAACCAACTGAACCATCCAGGCGCCCCGCTAGAGCAACTCTTTTAAGAGTGAAGCAACACATACAATTGCCTTTACCTTATTCTTTAGGCTGGAAGCAAGTCACAGTCCTGCCCACACTCAAGGAGAAGAAATACCAAAACACTTGAACACGAGGAGGTGGGATCACACAGGGTTCCTTAGAGTCTGCCCACTACATTGCCTATTAAATCCTTAAATCTGAACTGCCAAATTGAATAAGTAAGTTTTGAAAGCAGTAGAAAATTCAACTCTGGAAATATAAAAGTAATCTAAATAAACCTCTTGATTTTGTCTTGAAATACTTGAGGCATAAATACTAATTTTCATAAATTCTAACCACTATTTACTACCAACACTTGGTCTCAAATGAACTTTAAGAAATTGCCTTTCAAAACCACAATAGCACATTGATGTACTGAAAGTTGATGTGCAGCATCGCTAACACTTTCATCCCAAAATTATGTTTTTTGTGGCATAAAATAAGCAGCAAGATGGGAACAAATAGCTAATAATACTTCAAAGCGTCAGCCCCTAACAGGAATGCTAGAGGTCAATCAGTATTGTCAGTTCATTTCCCACATGTTAAATTCTGTAAGTGTTACTTTCACTTTGCTCATCCCATGGAGATGGACAGTAGGAAACCAAGCCAGCTGTTTCCATAGCAGAGCTTGAAGACTGCCCAGAGAGACATGGCCTGTACTGCAGGGGACTTGATGAGAGCATTCGCTCATCTGGTAGACAGATATCTTCAGGAAAAGAATTGTAAGAACTCAGAATTTACTCTACAGAGCCCCATGTGGGTGAGGGAGTGGGAGAGTAGGAAAGAGAGACATCCACTCTCTGATGCCATCTTGACTGGTGGTGTTATCTTCTCACATCTAGAAGCAATGGTTACATGAGTTTTAAAATAGTTGGACGATATTTAAAGAGCAAAGCACTTGAACATTTAAAAAATTAGGTAAACTTGGCAAAAGTTTTAAAAATGGGAAAGAACTTCAATATTGGGAAAGACCATTAGTTTTATTTGTCAGTGATGTGCAAAAGTCATTGGGGTGGGACGCGCAGGAAGAGGGGAATACGGCAATTCCACCTGGATTCTGGGAACTCAGCTAGCTAGTTTAATGCAGATAGCCAAGCATGACTTGGTATGGATTTGGGCAAGTTTGATACTGGCAAAACTGCAAAGAAAAGAATAAACACCACTGATTCCTCACAGAATAATTGGCAAGACTTATGACAAAGTGTAAGAGATAGATGAGCAATTAAACAAAACATGAGTACAAGAATTTGATTCTGTTGGTTCAGTTAATGAGGCTATCATTAACGGGAGAAAAACTCATATATGTCTAATACATATTATATATTACTTATATTTTATATTATATATTATCTGCCATGTTTTGACTACTCTTATACAATAAGAAAACATGGGAAGGATGTTTACAAGGAGTGACTTTGGCATATAAAAGGCTGTATTTGTTCTTCTAGCGACAGTAGAAAGTATATTTGGCTAAGAATTGGTTGAAGCTAGTACAGCACTGAGCAACTGAACCCATACATATTTTATACGTGGTTTTCGTGTTGCTAAAATAAAGTTACCATAAGAACTGAAATTTTGTGTCTCAACTAATATTATTCCAATATTTTGATGCAACAATTAAAAATGATATTTCTTCTGAAGCAAATGAGTTGTGGATGACAATTTTTTATTTCCTGTATAATAAAAATTAAAGCAATTAAAATTCATTAAATTTGATACTAGACTCTAAACATTTACTCAGAGTTTTTACAATCATTCTAGTTTACAATTTTTATACCAATTATTCTTTTTTTTAAAGATTTTATTTATTCATTTGAGAGAGAGAGACAGAGGGAGAGACAGAGAGAGAGAGCATGAGTAGGGAGGAGAGGCAGAGGGAGAAGCAGACTCCCCACTGAGCAGGGGGCCCATGCAGGATTCCATCTCAGGACCTGAGCTGAAGGCAGACGCTTAACTGACTGAGGCACCTGGGCGTCCCTATACTAATTATTCTATATATTTGGTACACTGCGGTCTGAGTTGTAAGAGGTGAAAGAACCCATGTCATAAAGGTCAGGGACAACTTAATCTTGAAGGCATACAAAACTTCAGACATGTTGATTAGTGGTGGCAAATGTCGATATGACAAGGAACTTCAGTAGGTCAGAAACATCTGGCAACATCATTTACTCTAATGCATTTCAGAGAGACAACTGTACATCTTAGTTTGTCCTACTCTAGGTGAATTCAACTCCTTAATCAGGAATTTACACTGCAAGGGTGGTCAGCTTTATCTCAAAAAGGAACAAATCCCAAGAAACCCTATGAATTAGGTATTTTCTATTATCTACTTTTAACAGATGAATTACCTGAGGGACCGAGAGATTAAGTTACATAAGTTTGCAGAGATAGAGGGTTGTGGCTGGCATTTGAACATGAATAATTTGGCTCCAGAGCTTTTGCTTTTAATCACTGGAGAATATGACTTCTCCAATCTTTATCTAGTGTCAAGATCGTGCAATGCACATTTAGCATGAATTTAAGTGCATATATGTATTATTGTTATGATTTGAGTAGAGTGGAAAATATCTTCCATTTAGACCCTAATTTAAATCCTCACACCAACTCTCAGGAGTTGTCTGACTTGGGCAAGTTGCTAATGTCTCTGCTATTTTTCCAAATCAGCAATATATGAATAGAACCACGATTTTCAGAGAGCTGATGCCATGTTTAAATGTGATAAAACATATAAAGTGTTTAGTATACATTTGCATTAAGCATATTGGCAATTAAGAATTACTATTTACCCATCTGGAAAGATTCATGTGTCCAAACACTGATATTGCCCTTTAATTACCTAATGCATTTTACAGAAGTCCTCTTACAGTGTAAACCCTGACAGTTGGCTTTTCTTTTTGTAATGCAAGTGCCTGACTTAAGCTTTGATTGCTAAGCCACCCACTTCAAAGAGGGCTATCTGCAATAAACAGGTCACCAGCCACAGGACTAGATAAGGAGCCAGACTCCACATGGGGCAAAGCATGGGTGCTCCCCTCCCCCACTCCCTACCAAGCTCCTTTGCTTTATAGATCTTAGTAGATCCTGAAAACTGATCATTTGAGCCACTTGTTTTTTCTCTTCCTGCCTTACATTCCTGCTCTTAGGTTTTAAATTCACTAAAAAAGAGTGAACCCATGAAACCCTAGGCCCCTACTCTGGACCCCAATAAAAGCAGAACCCCAGGCCCTCAGCTCTCTTTCTTTACGTGAGACCTCACTGGGTAGCTGGGTGTGCCAAATTATTTCTGGGACCTGTAAATAAAAAACTTTTTAAAAGTTTCCTGATGGTTATTGGTGAGGGTGTCTTGCAATCATAATAAGAACCACAGGGCCGGGTCCAGCTACAGCACTGGTTATTGGCAACCTGAGACCAGCACACAACATCATTCAGTCTTGGTGATCTCCTAGGACCAGTCTTCCCCCTATCAAAAACTCACCTGTACTATGCACTCTGTTTTCTAGTAAGATGATGCATTTCTGGTGAGAAATGTGACCAACAAATATTCATTTAACTGTTGAGGATGAATAATTACTAAATATAAAATATATCACATACACAGCCAACTATTTTACACATTGCAGAATTTATTCTTCCTGCCCACCCCTTCCACTCCCAAATGCTTCATGGAAATATGTTTTTAAGACAAAATTATAAACTCCTAGTCTTTGAAGATAGCCTGAGTTCATTTTTCAACGTATTTACTATTGCAAATTTATTGACATCTATTAATTCAATTAGCCACTGAGTAAATATTTATAGAGTACTTTCTTTTTTTTTAAGATTTTATTTATTTATTTGACAGAAAGAGAGAGCACAAGTAGGCAGAGCTGCAGGCAAAGGGAGAGGGAGAAGCAGGCTCCCTGCTGAGCAAGAAGCCAACGCAGGACTCTATCCCAGGACCCTGGGATCACGACCTGAGCCAAAGGCACTTAACCTGCCTGAGCCACCTAGGTGCCCCAATATAGAGGACTTTCTAAAATGCCAGCTACTCTGCCCAGTAAACACTAGAGTTATTGCACTCAGGATACAGTAGTAAACAGCTTATTTGGCCCCTGCCCTCATGCAAAGTATACTCTATTGGAAAGATACACATTAAATGAATTAACAAACAATAATTTCATTACATTTGTGAAATTATATCAAAGAAAACGATGAGATACAGTAGAAACGTGTAATGGAGGAAAATAATTCAATTTGCGAGGTTGAGCAATGCTTTCCTGAAGATTTTACATTTGAACCAGACTTGAAGTATGAGTAAGAGTTGACAAGATGAAGAATGAGGAAAGACCTTTTCTACAACGTTTCAAAGGTATTATGTGACTGAAAGCAAATGGTATAATTGTACGAAAAGATCTTTATCACCCTCTGATAACTTGGACAAATTTTAAACTATGTATCAGAAATTTTGGAGAATTTCTACCAAATAGAATACGAGCTTGTGATTTTCCATGTGTGAAATGAAAGCTTTTCTGGTAAAAAGTGGGAGGGAACCAAGGATAACACTTGCAGTTGAGGCTAAATTCAGGGCAAATGCATGGCAATGGAAATTTTGATCTACTCAATTGGTGCCTGGCTTCCATGGCTGACTTTGGACTTCCAGTTGTTATGGAAAGCATTTTAGCATACAGTAATAGCCTTGGCAAATCAGCTCTTTAAAAAGTCAGTTGAAGAAGAGGTAACTATCCTACCTAACTTCAGGCTGCCATAGCAAGCAAGGAGAATTAATTTTTAGGAATATAAGTAAAACTTCCCAGAAGATTGCTTCTGCTTATTGTCCTTTTTTATTCTCTAAATACTCCTGAGTATCTAATTAGACAAAACTAAAGTAAATTTAATATGTTTTCTTGTCCCTTTATCTGGGCTTGAAAAAAATTGGAACAAGTACCTTTGTGATCTCTGATAAAACATGCCTCAACTTCTAATCCTTCTCAGACCCACATCTTCTCTAAAGATGAGCAAACAAAGAAAAATCAATAAGTATATCAAAAGATGATGGGCTTAAGGTGGATTCTACTTTTTCCTTTTCTGTTTTTTTTCTACTTTGTTTTTTAAATCTATAGTTAACGTGTATTGCTATTTCAAAAGAGAAGAAATGTTATATTCATTAAAACTTCCCTTTATACTTTTAATATATTTAATTATTTTAATGTTTAAAAATTATCAAAACTCACTAACAATTACAGATTTTTTTCTTTTTTTAAAGATTTTATTTTTTTACTTGTCAGAGAGAGAGAGAGCACAAGCAGGGAGAACGGCAGGCAGAGGGAGAAGCAGGCTCCTCACTGAGCAAGAAGCCCGATGCCGGACTCAATCCCAGGACTCTGGATCATGACCTGAGCCGAAGGCAGACACTTAACCAACTGAGCCACCCAGGCATCCCTACAGATTTTTTTCTCTCTAAAAATTATTATTGAGTGTCTACCAGGTTCTGGTATATACCAGTCACTCTCAGGAGAGGGTTATTTGAGAATGTATAGGATAATACTCAGGATTAAGTTTGCATATAATGAATAATAAAAAGAACAAAATAAGAATAACTTAGAAAACACAGATGTTCCTTTCTCTACCAAATAATAGGCAAGATTAAATTTTATTTTTCCATTATATAAAATAAATTTATAATTAAGCAATCCAGGGTTTGTACGGCATCTCCACAAAATTGTCATAGACTCTTGTGGTTTAGTGATCTACAACAGCTCATCCTCATGATCCAAAATAGTGGCTAGGGCACCAGCCATTATGGCAAAGCTTTAAGCGAGGGGATGGGGAAGAGAATGAAGAAGAATTATTTTTTTCCTCTAAGAATAATTCCTGATGGTGTCACATGACACTCCCACATACAATTCATTGGCCATCCCTAACAATGAGAAAGGCTGGAAACTAGTTTATTTATTTATTTATTTATTTTTAAAGATTTTATATATTTGACAGAGAGAGACACAGCGAAAGAGGGAACACAAGCAGGGGCAGAGGGAGAGGGAGAAGCAGGCTTCCCTCGGAGCGGTGAGCCCAATGTGGGGCTCGATGTGGGGCTCGATGTGGGGCTCGATCCCAGGACTCTGGGATCGTGACCTAAGCTGAAGGCAGAGGCTTAGCAACTGAGCCACCCAGGCGCCTGGCTGGAAACTAGTTTAAAATATACCCAGTTAAAAATCAGGTTCCGGGGCGCCTGGGCTGGCTCAGTTGGTTAAGCCTCTGCTTTCAGCTCAGGTCATGATCCCGGGGTCTTGGGATGGAGCCTCGAGTCGGACTCCCTGCTATTCTCCCTCTCTGTCTCTCCCCTCTGCTCATGCTCTCTCATCTCTCTCTCAAATAAATAAATAAAATATTAAACAAAAAAAATCATGTTTCCTCTTACCAAGACAGAAAGGGATATTGAGAAGAAGAGTAGCAGCTTGCCACAAACCAACAAATATGTCGCTTGCTCTCCCATATAAAAGCACAGAACCTAACAGGAATTTTCACATATTTTTCTATGGTAATACAATTGGAAAAAATAACATTTGCTGAGCGCCCTCTACACGTCAGACACTTGTATCTCAGTTAAAATTTGTATTATTTTGCGAGATACGTAGTTTTCTCTTTTTACATAAAACCAAACAGGTGAATGTGTACTTGAAGGCTATTTTCGCCTTTCAAAGTCTGAGCATTTAATCACTGTGGAATACTACTACCTAGAGACATTTACTGCTGCTACTGTTCTAGAATAGCTGAGAACTGCCAGTGGGTGAGAGCAGAATAATGTTGATGCATTCCCCTGTGCTTATCAGAAGAATATGGATTTATCAGAGCTAAGAAGTCTCCTCATTCCCAGCTTCTTTCTTGGGTAATCCAATTGAAGAGGTGACTCAGGAGCAAGCAGGGCCTATGAGGAGTAAGGATTAGAAAATTATTGAGGATGATTTGTGAATTTTTATTATATCAATTAACATACGGGTAGAGAGGACTTTCTGGCAGAATAGTTTCTCTTAATTTGACCTGAATAATCTGGGTAAACTTTCACTTGTTAAAATGATGCAGAAAGGCTGAGCGTGCACAAGTGGGTACTTGGGAGAATAGGTTTTTTTAAGCTTCACTCTCCTATTCATACAATGAGTAAATTGCAATGCTTATTTTTTGTCTTATTATATGGAATTCAATTTTGGGTTAATGCCTACTCATATCTCAGAAAACAATCAAAATAAAAATGAAAGCTGTATTCCCCTTGGGTCAGGTATCAGTCAGCCTGTCTTGCTAAGAGGCAGCTCTCTTAAATTCTTCACAGTTGACTGCAGCCCAGCAGGTATCTGCTGGTTGGCACCTGACACTTGAACTACTAGCTTTTCCATGCTGGCCTCCACTTTTCTGTAACATACAAATAAAGTGACCAGTATGTTTCTATTTACCTCTTCTCCGAGGAGTAAACGTATGTTCCTACTAGAGTGGATTACATGTGTCAAGTCACACCTTCCAGTGCCTGTGGCGTATGGGAAAAAATCCATTGTTCACTTAAAGTAAACTTTCTTTCTTATTTTCCATAAATTCTTGTGAGACTAAATTAAGTGGTTGATTTGGGCAAAATTTTCAAGTTTTGACTTCTGTGAGTACGACTTTTATTTGATATGAGGCTTAAGACAACTGTTTCTCAATATTAATTTTGCCCCTCGAGGGCACACAACTCTTCCCTAAGGCCCAGTGAGATTATGCAAAGAAGAAGGCACAGTCCCTATCCAGGAGGTCATAACAAGTTAAGGGGATACTTTCAATATGAGCATCATCACTGTTTAGAAAAAGTGAGATAGAATCAGGGACAAATAGGGGAAACATTAAAACAAGTACAACACATGAGAAACACTAAATCACTAAGGAAGTGAGAAGTGTGAAGAATGGTTCTTATTTATGAGTGGTGCTAAAAAAACAATTCAATTGAGTAAATTTTAAAGATCTCATTGGTTTTGTTCAATGATTCATAATCAGGCAGCATCCACCTAGCAGACAGAAAGGAGCTCTGAAGACTTTCATAGGCAGAAGGGGGCAGGGCAAGGAAGTTTCTAGTGAAGAGTGGATTTTTTTCAGGCAAGGTCACCTTCCTTTGGGGGACAGCAGCGGTCTATCAAGCTGAGTAGCTCACTAGTGCTGACCAGGTAATTCCTGATTGACTGGTTTAAGATTCCACTCGGTGGAAAGTTTGAAACTGTAATTTTGTTAGGTGTTAAGTCTTGGTTTGGTGACGTGGGCTTAGCGCAAGTGAGTCCATTTGGGGCCTGTTTTCTCTGCTCTTTCTTTCTGTTTTTTGGGTTTTTTTTTTTTTTTAAGATTTTATTTATTTATGAGAGAGAGAGAGCAGGCACACCGAGGTAGAGGGAGAGGGAGAAGCAGACTCCCCGCTGAGCAGGGAGCCTGACACAGTGCTCAGGGCTCAATCCCAGGACCCCAAGACCATGACCTGAGCTAAAGGCAGACGCTTAATGAACTGAGCCACCCAGGCGCCCCTGTTTTCTCTTTTCTAACAGTGGGATTGACTAACTTCCAATTAATATCACATTTGCATGTGGTTAAGTACATCAGATCTGTAGTGCTGAGTCATCTGATAATGATTGTCTGGCCTAACTATAGATTTATGAGTCTCGATCTATTATCATAACTCAAATACACTGATTGAATGGGGATATACTGACTGTATCACCAGTGGTTCAGTTTGTTCAAGTAGATATAAGTCAATTTTTCAAAATTCATCAGAATTCTCCCTCGGGATCCTTTAATACATATTACCAAAGACATTTACTAAGAAATGTGTTTTACCTTGAGCAGGACATTGAAAGAATCCCACATACCCAATATAGATAGAGTGTATTTGGGAGAGATAAGCAGGTACTTGGCCTCATGCACGATAATGTGTTTAATGGGTTCAGAGACCACACAGGCTATAAAAGCTACTTAGGAATTCACTTCTTTTTTTTCCCTTAGATAATTCACTTGTTCTGGGAGCATTTACAGAGATCACCTCCGGTAATTGCTTCAAATGACCAAAAGTTGCAGTCAGAACTGTTCTTAGAGTCTTTCTAGTTCCCTGTACTTACAAACATGCTTAAGGGCACTTAATGAATAACCTTTTACTCAAGTACCACCCTTTCATTACCACCTGGGCTTAGAAGCAAAAGACATAAAGGTGAGAATTATTTCCTTACTGGTTTAGCCCTACCTTTCAATAGCAGTGGCACTTTGTAGATGGCATCTATTAGTGGGAGGAAAATTATACCTTAGGTCATTTTAGGCAGGGCAGACCATAAAATGAAACACTATAAAATCTTGGGTTTATAATAGTACCATGTCATAAATGTGCCTGCTCTATATTTATAGTGTACATAGTGGAACAATGTGCTAAAAATATTCTAATTCGGGAATTATTTTTTCTGTATTATTAAAGAAGTCACTTAAATGTTCACATGCACAGATTTGAGATCTCACTATGGGAGTCTTCTAGAGAATACTCGCACACACACACACACACATACTTACACATACTTCAATAATATGTAGCCTATTTAAACATAAAAACAAAACAACAACAATAAAAAACTTTCCCAGTTTAGAGAATCCAAATCATCTCTGTCTTGAATGAGGAAATAAGAAAACTATTATGCTGACTTCACAATAGAAGTTTCTTTTCTTTCTTTCTCAGTAATTCCACAGGAACAGGTAGGAAGGTGAGGTCTCTTAAAGCACTGGGAAAGGGCTCTTTCATAACCTCCTGAGTATAGAATCTAAGTGATACACACACATGGAAGCAGGAACCAAGGTCAGGGACCCTAAAAGGTAAACTTCTGGTAATTCACATCAACTTTACAAAGGAAGTTTGACTCCCATAGCATGTGGAATTAGGGCTCAGAAATAAATTCTCATAACATAGAGGGCTAGCTGCTATATGCATTGTGCATAGTACTCTGTGCAACACTCAGGAAATTTGAAAAATATCCCTCAAAATACCCAATTTACACTCCTTTAGAGATGCTAAACTACAGAGGTTAATTAAATGTTACTGAGAAATATTTCCTATCTCAGGAATCTAAGTGGCAGAGTAACGGAAACAGAAAGTTAGAGTCAATGTTAATATTTGCATACATATCCATCAGCCTGTGTGAGACTTACACTGCTTACGTCCCTGGAAACACCTAGTAATCCTGTAAGACTGTTCAAAAAGACCTCATATAAAGCTTGTTCCTGTTTCTCCATACAGATTAGTTTCTCTTCTCTGTTTGTTCTCAAAACACATTGTGTAATTATTTGTTTACATGGCTTTCTCTTTCACTAGCAGCTCAAAGTTAAGAATAAGCTCTCTCTCTCTCTCTCTCTCTCTCTCTCTCTCTCTCTCTCTATATATATATATATATATATATATTTTATTTCTATGCCTGGTACTTTACATGGTCCTTCGATAATATCTGTAGTTTGAATGAATACATTAAATTCCATCAATTTAAACACAGGAACTCAGTCTATAGGAAGCAAATTTATTCAAACTTAAGAATTATGGTTAGTTTCCTAACCATATTTGAATGAATGCTTAAAATAGGAAAGAAATAACCAAACAAATGTGCTGCCATGATTTCCCTCTTCTTTGGTGATCTCTTGTCTCTCTTATATATTCTTCTCCATAATCAGGAAAAGAGTGCTCTCCTCTTTTGGGAAAACAATGATTTTTATCAATAGTATAAATTTCAAGTACTCTTGCCATTTTCAAAGTACGACTGTATTGCAAAGTACGACTGGTATCTGAAGGGATCACCTGAGAGAACCTGGTGAAGTGGGCTGCCCCTAGTGTATCTGGAATCCTGGAAAACAATATCTCTTGCAGTTTTATATCCGTATAAACATCTTGATTAAAAATGTATTAAAATATTCATGGGCCCGTGTGAGGCTTAGTGATTTACTTGTGAAGACTTAGAATAATGGGTTGGGGAGAGAAACTAGGTATCTGCTTATTGTTCCATCAGTGCACGTGAAGATTGTGTGGAGGGTCCTGGTGCAGGCTTTCTGTGCACAGATCCAGGAGCCATCTCTTCCTTTTAAATGTGTCATAGCTGGCTAATTTCATATCTCCCACCATGAGGAAAAGGTAGCAACACTGTTATTACTCACAATGACATACTCTTCAGAACCTGTTTGTATTGAAACAACATAGATCTTCTTGCTACCACAGTTCCCTAACACCATGTATTTAGTGTTGGTTACATCATTACTCATAATGCTGCACCATCCATCATGCTGCCCATGGAACTGGCTTCCAATGACTCTCTCAGGGAGTGTTACTGTGCTGTTTTGAAGATGACCAAAAATGCAAGTCTCATGCAGAGTATGCAGGAAATTGTGAGTGATATATTCATTATCTGATCAAGTTAAATTCAGTGTATGGAATTTTATGCATAAGAGTAGAATAACATGTCTTCCAACCATAACATCTTGAGGATGTGATCCTGTCATTCTTAAAATGTGATCATTTTTTCGTATACCACCAGCAGCGGCAAGTATAGGAAAGGAGTTGGTGGATAGAGTGAGGAGAGTGGTCCTATCCACACAAGGAATGCCCTTCCCTTATCTGGCACAGCTTAAGAATGACCCAGGAGAGCACAAAGTCACCATATAAACTGGATCAAAAGGCTCCATTGGCATTAAGGAACAATAGTCTAGAAAGTCATTGGAAAGAAATAGAAGTGACAGCCCCTGGAAGACTGACCAAAACATGGTACAAAGTCTGATGAGGGACAGGAGCCAGTGTTGGTCTCCGGGTGGAGAGGGCATAGGTAAAGGGTGCCTATGACCATTTCTACCATCCTTGGATACTAAAGGCCCAAGGTGGCATTATTCTTGGAGCACATGGGCTAATCCAAAGCATGGACCCATATGACCAAGGTTCTATGGTGGTAGTTCAGAGTCCCGAACTCTTTCTTTTTGAGAGTGATAGTCACCTCAAATCAGCATGTCGGTACCAATGTCACGGCCTAATCTCAAGTCATCCCATTAGAGGAATACATAACTAGCCAAAGGGAACAATTCATATGCCAAGCTGCCTTCCTGGAACCAGGACCTGGTGACCTGGCCAGAGCACCCTGGAATGATCCCATAGTTCCAAATTCTAGAGCTCCTCAGGCTATGTTGATGACTCTAGTTTTTATGGATATAGAGGGTCAGAGATACCCCATAAGATAAAAATAGAGACCAAGGCCTTTGCAGGTCCCAGTCTGGGCTTGGAGTACTCTACCCAGTCTGGAATAATTGGGATGCCCCCAGTACAGTTTTTCAGAGACAGTGGAATAGGAGGTAGAATATTTTGAAGAAGGCATTCCAAAGAGTAGGGACTACCTGAAGAATAGATGTTCTGCTTGCTGCAGTCTAAGAGCAGTGTTGTCTACAAATTCTGTATCATCTTCAATTTCTTCCTTCAGCAAGTTCCATCCCCATGCTTTCATCTTTCCATAATCCCCTTTTCTGTTATATACCATTTAAAAATCCTTCTCTGAGCCCCCATACCCCTCCCTGCCACACACACACTTCATATACACCCTTTCTCTCTGTCCAATGTACTATTTCTAGACATTCTGCCTCGCTTTTCACTCTTCATCTGTCTAAAGAAAGGTGAGAAAAAAAGTAATCATATTTCATATCTTCCTGTACCTAATTTGTTCGTCAGTCCCAGAGACAATGGCCAAGACAATGAGAAAAAGGGCCATTGAACTGGTTCTTATTCAGACTAATTATAGGAAAAGGGAAAAAAATAAAGGTTCTTTGAAAGCTAGTTTTTCTTTCTTTTTTTTTTCCATGCATGTGTGTGTTTGTTAGAAAGAGATAAGGCATGAAAAAAAGAATAATATATAGTAAAAAGAATTATAGAATGTGGATAGTTAAAACATCAGGAAAATAACTTGTTAGAATTTCAGGGGATATTTTTCTTGTAAAATGCAAAAAAACAAAACAAAACAAAAACAAAAACCAAAAACTCAAGAACTATGCCTTTTAAAAAATGCATTTAGATTTCAAAATCCCTAGAATTTAATTGAAAATAAATACAATTCTTTGATTCCAGAAATATATGATCAATTGGAAAATGCAAATTGTATAATATTATAGTTACATAAACAGTGAAACAAGATAATACAGATCCTCCAAAGAAGCTTAAGTAATAAAAGAACAAAACAGCTGATAATGAAGGGAAGGCCAGAGTAGAAAAGCTTATTCTAACTTAAAAAATTCAAATCTCGATTTATAATTGGATTTAGAGATAGTAAACCACCAGAGATTGCAAGGAACAGTCTTGATTTGATCCAGTTTCCAGCAATGAGATAGCTGACTAATGGCCACTGCAATCTGAATTAATTAACATCAATTTGTTTTTAATAAAAAGCTTCTGAAGCCCATTTTGATAATGAATACTGTCTAGAGGAAAATGCTCTCTGTGCTCTCTGATATATGTGGAGCCACAGCTGTACATATTTGACCCTTATTTTACACAGTTGCGCCTCATTGATTTCTTCTGTTCAACTCCCAGAGTGAACACTGAACAATAGCAGGAGCTCTCATATATCTTCCACAGGGACCCAGTCTATGAACTGTAACCCCGCAACAGGGCCAGAGCATTTCTGGCTGCCTGTCCTGATGACATATAACCAAGATGCTGTCCTTAAGAAAAAAATAACTTCAAAAGAGTGACCATGGAATCAGTCTTTATGGGTACAAACAAAAACAAAAGACTTGAGACAAACTTAATGTGTAACTGAGCTTCAGGTGAGTAGCCTGCAAATTTAAATCCACATAGAGTGGACTTATAACACAAGGAATTTTTGTATTTAAATAGAATTCAAAAGAGGACAGGAAACTATGAAAGACACTTGAATGTGCGTTACCATGAATATGAAGTAAAATGGCTACTTCCATTAAAGAAGCAACATATTTGTCACAAATTCCATTGAAGTTTTCCCAGGACTTTAGGAATAGCAGTTCATTCATTTATGTTATTTCACTTGGTGATGATTGTAGTGATATAAATGAGTGATTTAGACCCGATTCTAGTCCATCTCATATTACTGTTTCCATATTTGTTAGACAGGAATCACCTCAAGAACTTCTTGTAACATTTTGCAAATGCTTCTCTAACTGCGGTGAGAATTACGAGACATAACTTGCTTCTGGTCTTTCTTCCTTTGCTTTCAATAAAGAGTGGAGGGATAAGAACAAAACAAACCAAGGAACAAACAGATGTGAGCAGGAGACCAGAGGGCTGGGCCTGGACATCCCGAGACTCAAAGTATGAATTAGTGTAGTCATTGTTGGGAGAACGATGTGCCCTTAGCTACTACTGAATGCCAAGGGAGGACAACCTGGAGTTGCAAAAAGCCATCTCAGAGCTTTTGCATGTCTATGCACATAGCCTACTCGGTTGTCAGGAAACAGGTAGCCAAAGTTTCCAGGCAAGGTCTTATTTCCTAATTAGGATGATGATTACATTATGAAGTTTTGCACTGTCTATGATTCCCGTGCTTCTGCAATTTCTGGCCTCTCATTTCAGAAAAGTCCCACTTATTTTATTTATTTATTTCTTCAAAGATTTATTTACTTATTTTAGAGAGAGAGAACACATGCACCTGTGAGTGAGGGAGGGGCGGAGGGAGAGGGAGACAGAGGGAGAATCTCTAGCCGACTCCCCACTGAGCGTGGAGCCTGAGGCGGGGCTGCATCCTAACCCTGAGATCCTGACCTGAGCTGAAACCAGGAGTCAGACACTTAACGGAATGAGCCACCCAGGCGCCCCAAGTCCCATTTATTTTAACATGGTTCCCATTTACATGAAGAATTTTTTAAATGTACTATATATTGATATTAGATCTATTGTTTTAATAAAAATGTATTCAATAGAAAATATAGTGCCTATCTCTGTGTTGACTTACATTAGAGGAACAGAGAAATATCAAATATCACATGAGGTAAATTTCTGGAGAGCAGGGTATGTGACTCATTCTCCATGTCTTTCCATAGCACTTTGCTCCTGGTTGGGTCTCAACAAACATTTGTTAAATATATAAATGAATGAATGCATTATTTATACTTAAGAATAGTTAATTAACTACCAAATTTAAAAATTAGAATCACATTTATCTTTGAAGCTAAATATAATACAAACAATTTGGAATGGTCTCCTTAATCCTGGTTCCTGTCACTTTCCACAAACTAAAGCATTTTTTCCAAACTTTAGTGGCATGTCAAAATTATAGTCTATGTCTCTAGCAAATAAAAATGGCATTAGTATGCAATTTAATTGAGACATTATTAAATAACTATTAACTATCTAATAATTTCAAAAGTAATCATTCTTTATAAGCAACAAGGAAATAAATAAAATATTGCAAATAAAAGAACTTCTCCAGACCTATAGTCTTCTCCTACATCTCTTATTAACTGACTGTGTAAACTTGAGAAAATTATTCTTGAGAATAGTAATTAAACTTGAGAAAATGAAGGAACTTATTTATACTCTAGTGTTCACAGGGTCAAGTAACCTAAGAAAATACTTCAAAGTACGTTAAGAAGCACCCAATGCAAGTACAGAAATAAGCACCAATACGTACTTGATGGAAACATAAAATATTTTAATTTGTGTAAAGGATTAATTGGCAAAACATCAATAACCTTAAAAATGTGTTATTGAACAAACAATTCCACTTCCAGACATTTACTCTTAGGAAGAAAGTAAGGCATGTTTTATACATAGAATATTAATCATGGTAAAATTTATAAACATTAATTGGAAACATTTCTAAAAGTCTATCAGTAAGGAACTGGCTAAATATAAATATTTGTCCACGTATATATGATGAAATGTCATGTAAACATTAACAAATAGGTGCTCAGAAAACTTCTTACAAAACAAAAAAAGTAGATTTGAAAACATTAAGTATTTATGGTACCACTTATATAAAATGCTTCTAATATTGACTGACCACTTAGTATATCCCTTGTGGTGTGTTAACTCCACATTTGTGATCTTACTTAACCCTTATGATTCTGTGAGGCAAAGATTTTACCCTTGAATTACAGATGAGGGAACTGAGGATTACAGAGGTGATAGAACATGTTCAAAATCACACAATAAATAAAGAGCTTGGACTTGAACTTGATGGATTTAACTCCAGAGCTTGGGGTCTTAAAGTTTTATTGGTCATAATCTATTCCTGAGCTAAATATAGCAAACAAACAAGGCGCTATTTTGTTTACAGGTTGTTTTTGGTCTAGGACGTTAAACAACGTATTTTTTAAATGGTGGTATTTGTTGCCCATGTATATAGACATGAAAACTCAATTCTTCGTTTCTCTTAAAATTGGGAAGATCTATTAACACTTGATCTTTATGATCACATCTGCCCTGTAGGTACTAGTTTTTCCCTGTCAATAGTGCTTTCACTCCACAACTTGCCATAATTGACTTTGGGCACTCTTTAAGTTTCTATGCCTGGAACCTTTAGCCATTTAGTTTGAGATCTCTATGTATATAAGCATTGATAAAAAACTAGAAAGATGTACATATCAAAACGAGTGGTAAAACTATGGGAGAATTTATGTTTTCTTTGCTCTTTTGTGTAAGTGTGCATGTTTTTAATTTTTTTACAGTGAATATGAACTACTGAAAATGAAGAATGCATTCTTTAAAGTGCAAAGCTTTCAACTAATGGACAAATTTGTTTTATGTGTAAAGCAGCTTTTGGTCAGTTATGATTCCAACTGTTCATGGTGTACAACTCTTCAGTCCCCTGGATTAATCTTTCTTTCTTTTTTTCTTTAAAGATTTTATTTATTTGACAGAGAGAGACACAGTGAGAGAGGGAACACAGCAGGGGGAGTGGGAGAGGGAGAAGCAGGCTTCCCGCAGAGCAGGGAGCCCAATGCGGGGCTCAAAACCAGGACCCTGGGATCATGACCTGAGCCGAAGGCATACGCTTAACAACTGCGCCACCCAGGCACCCCTGGATTAATCTTTCTAAATTACAGCTTTCAAAAAATAATTTCCCTACTAAAAAATTTCAGTGGTTTCTAAGTTACTCTTGAAAGCTTCTCTCTCATTGTCCGCAAATACAACATACAGAACCTACCTGCTGCTTTGCTGTTTCCATAACTTCTAACTTGACCTTGATAGTATCACTGAGTTCATCTCAGGGTATGTATTACACTTACTGTTTAACTATGCAGATCCTGCTGAATAAGGTTCAACTCATTAAGATAATGAGTTGATAATAATAAACCCTCCTTTGAGATAAACTTTCTTGACTATTTTAATCTACCACTATATATTCCTATCTTCCTCCCATGAACACTCACATCATTTAATACCCACAGCAACCATTTAATACAGTATCTGTGCAATGTTTTGCTTAGTGAATGAAATTTTCTATATGTGTATAGTTTATTTAACTGAATAAAATTGTAAGTGTTTTGAGAAGAGAACCTGTAATTTTACATCTTAGTTATGGAAAATAAAAGAGTGTTTCCAGAAGGACAAAAAAAAAGTGGCCACAATTGCAAGTTGTAATTAAGTTAACTTATAAAGAATGCCAAAAATTATCTAATGCTCTCGGCAGTTAAGAGGTGACTTTATCAGGGCGCCTGGGTGGCTCAGTTAAGCGTCTGCCTTCTGCTCAGGTTATGATCCCAGGGTCCTGGGATCAAGTCCCAGATGGGGCTCCCTGCACTGAGGGAAGCCTGCTTCCCCTTCTCCCACTTCCCATGCTTGTGTTCCCTCTCTCGCTGTGTCTCTCTGTGTCAAAAAAAAGGGGGGGGGGAGGTGACTTTATCAAGACACTACCAGATAAACTCTGAGGTCAATATAAGATTTGACCACTAACTAATTGTGGTTGATAGAAAAAGCCAGATCTTTGATGTACAAATGAGAGCCATTTTATTCTAAATAGCCACATTAGATTTGCAAAAATTGATTCTAAAGATATTACCACTGTCAATTTTTCTTAACTCTTCTTTTTAACCACTCCTTTTCAAATTGTTCTAAAAATGAAGGCTTTACCATAAAAATCAATTAAACAAAAACATGTTTTCTGGTGAATTCTAAAATGTTACACCTAGGGGCGCCTGGGTGGCTCAGTTGGTTAAACATCTGTCTTCAGCTCAGGTCATGATCCTGGGGTCCTGGGATCCTGGGATCCTGGGACCCAAATCCATGTCAGGTTCCTGGCTCAGTGGGAAGTCTGCTTCTCCCCCTGCTTGTGCTCTCTCTCTCTTTCAAATAAATAAATAACAATTTTAAAAAAGTTACTCCTATTGGTCAGGGACCCAGTAGGACCAATTGCACATTCATAGTGGGTGATTGAAGAGTGTAATTATGAGATTACTGGGGCCCCTGGGTGGCTAAGTCGTTAGGCGTCTGCCTTCGTTCCGCTCAGGTCATGATCCCAGGGTCCTGGGATCCAGCCCCGCATCGGGCTCCCTGCTCAGCGGGAAGCCTGCTTCTCCCTCTCCCACTCTCCCTGCTTGTGTTCCCTCTCTCTCTGTCTCTCTCTGTCAAATAAATAAATAAAATCTTAAAAAAAAAAGATTACTTACAATGTTTTGAAAAGGGTTTAGAGAAACTGATAAGCAATCTTATAGAATACCATTCCTTGTCTATGGTAGTGACAGTAGTGAGCAATTAACAATCCTAAGACTAAAACAGAGAGGTCTTGGTTAACACAAGTGTAGTTGCAGTTGCATAGAGAGAACTGATGCTTTGGTCTTGAGTAGAAGGACTTAGCAAACAAAGTTTTTTTCTTTACCCTCCAAATCTCCTACTGGTGCCTCCCATTGGCACAGCATAACTGAAAGCTAGAGCGCAAGGGAGCTAGGTGATCAGTCCATACAGGTCAGCCTCCTGGGTCACAGAGCAGGGTGGAGAGTAAAATGTGGATGTGAAGAGGCAAATGCAAAATATTCAGTATATAATAAAAATTCGGGAGTCTGATTTCTAGAAATCTAATTATTTTTAGAGCCAAGCCTACTAAATAAAAGAAGTAATAAAGTAGAGATCATATTTTGTATCAAAAGCAAGGAATTGGGGTAACATGAACACCTGAGCTCACACACAAATCTTTCTAGACAAGGCCATATTTAAGCAAAGAAATTTTCCGAAGTAATTACTTTAAATGACATTACACATTGATATGTTTAACAACAAATAACTTTTTAAAATTTTGTGGTTTTATTCACATGTGAAATAAGAGGATTTATTTTGGTTGAGGTAATAGCAACTGTATACATCATTTCTAAGATAATGTAAAGCGATATTGAAAAGTTCTACCATCCAACACTCTAAACTTTAAAATTTATAGAGGTATTGTATCTATAAAACATTCAGCTTGCTAGACAAAGGCAAATCTATCAACCTCCAAACATTCAGAAAGAATGTCTCAAATCTATCTAAATAGGGTTATAGATGACTTCTGTTTTAAGCCAAATAATGAACTGGTTCACTACTGGCCTGGCAAACATAAACGCCCACACCCTTGCTGTAGACATCAGAAGGGGAGGTCCCCGGTGTTCTCTTCCTACTCTATACTAAGATTCCACCTGCTAACGCCACCAGAGTGGAGAGAAACTCAAAGCTCTAGTGTCTTCTACGGCATCCACTGATAATCAAGACCACGGCAGTCCTCACTATTTGGTAAACGGTGAGAACATATAATGCATTTGTTGGCAGATCCTACACAGTTGAAGGGTAATCCTTGCTGAAGTGAAAGCAAGAAACAAGGGAGGGAATTTTATCCACTGTTATTTTGCTACTTATGGGCTAAGAAACCTGTAGGTGTGGTCTGGTGATACTCAGTTCACCCAGAAGTGATGCTCTTTTCCCTCAATACAGATCTCTTTGAATGCCCCTAATTACCTCTCCTGGAAACAGTAAAAAATTATTTTTGGGTAGTATGTTCCACTGTCACTAAGATAGGATAGGTTTCAACTGGAAAGCACTGAAAAATCTGATCTAATCCATAGATGATAAATGATACATCACACTGGTTCAGAAAAACTAAAATTGTTGTACAGCTTTTGTGAATCTAATTATATTTTTGTTGCCAGTATACTTTTTAACCTTAAACTCACCCTTTGAATAAAATAGATGAAAGTTCTATGTTAAATAGAGAACAAGTAATACAATTTACAACTTTTTCCTATAAATTATGTAGTAATGCTTTGGGCTTTAACAAGAGTCCTCTGATTTATAAACCAAAAATTAATTTTAACAATTTATGTTCCCAGTGCTTCCTTCATCCCAGCATTTCCCACTTTTCATCCCCCAGTTGGTCATTCAAGTCTTTCTATTTCAAGGACATTTTTGTGGAGCTAACAGGGCTCAGCACTCTTGCTATTAAAACTCTGCTTGGTTTTACTTTTTTCAACGTAGCCTCTCTTGGCTGTTCTGTCACTCATTAGAGCCTCAATGTGCTGAGTGAGGCAACACTTTGTAAACAAGGTACTGAGGGGTCAAATGCTATGTTACCACTCAGGAAAGCAAAGACACAGCAGAAAACCAAAGAGACATACTGCAGGGAACAATATATATGTCATAAAGTTTGGGTTTGTGTGGGGTTTAAATGGAGTTGTTTAACATTCAGATCCCCTGAGTTTTCACTGGCTGCATTTGCCAGCAAGAGCGCGGCTCATTCACGCGCTCCGGCTGCCTTCTCCAGATTCCCCTTGGTTTTGCAAGCACCTAATAGTGCAGGCCCAGCACCGTGCAGCCAACAAATCACAAAGCATGTCTGCATTCTGCTATGTATTAAAGTCTCTTAATATGCCAACAAAGTTCTCCAAGGTCAGGAAAGCAGTTTATCAACCTTTTATATATCTTATAGTAGCAATAAATTTATTCTAGTGTGGGACCTATGAATATTTCAAATGCTCTGTGAGAAAAACTCTTTGGCTTAAGATAGTCTGTACACAGCAGAGTTTGGGCTCAGGGCAGAGACGTCGTTGTCCACACCACACTTTTATTGTTATTCGGCTCCAGTTAATACAAAGCTTTTCACGGTGTTCCTGCAATAATTGCTCTTTAATAAAATGTTCATTTAGAAAAAAAGTTTAATTTTTTACACACTGAATTTCTCTTTTATTCGTTTCTGATTATGCACTGTATTACACTTTTAAAGAAACACGGGATTCATATTGTTTTCTCAAGCACCCATGGAAAATTACTTTTTTATTTTGAGTTTTTGTCTATTTGTTTCTTTTCTTCCTTCTTCCCCATTCATGAGGGAGATCATGTTACAATTGAGGATTTTGAAAATTGTAATACAGACAAGTAAAGAGTCTTTCATCCACTTTTCAGATTAGATGATATTAATGTTTCATCAATTTTCCCAATTAGAGGAAGTTAATTCTCAAGTATCCTCAAAAGTGCTGGCACAATGTCTTCATGTTATGAAAGGACTATTCTCAGATCCATGTTTGGGGCTTTTTTTTTCTTTTTCTTTTCTTTCTCTCTCTCTCTCTTTTTTTTTCCCCCAAGCAGTAGTAAGGAAAAAGAATGGAAGTAGGAACTTTCTACGTATTTAGCCAACTTCAAAAATTATGCACTCTCATACCTGAAACAGGAGCTCAGGTTGTTTGGAGATTGATGGGCCAGATATTGAGTTTTTATCCTTTTCATTCCTTTTGCATGTACACAGGCACATGCGTGTTTTCATGGCGGTGTGCACATCCCGCACACCCACACGCCCCTCTCCTCAACAAATTACTCCTCGATAATTATTCCTCTAGTCATGATCCACCAAGTGACATTTAGATAAGTTATTCCTTTAGAAAGATGTTTAATGAATTTGATAGAACCTCACTCATTGGAAGTTTATTTTTGTTTTGCTTTATGTTTCTTTTTATACGCAATTTGTTCCTACTATGTACTTTGCCCATATTTAGAAACTTGCTTTTACATAGGACTTTGTTGTCTTGAACCTGCTGTTATGTTACCTACTTGATTTTCTGACACCTTTTTAATCAAATTTATTTTTGATATTTATGACTTTGATTCACAAAGATGTCATCTTCCAACATGTTACCTAATATCTACTCTGAACTTTTATATCTGCCTCATCAGTTCTATTTTTCTGACTTTATATTTTTTATTCACCTCTTGGTGCTGAGACTTTTGATACTAAGTTTAGCCCCCTCTGCACACAACTCATTTGTTTCTTATCAGACTTTCTTCCAGCCCACATGTGACCTCAGCTTTAACATGGCCAACTGGGTTTGACCTTGGGATATTATTTCTGTATGAGCTCTCTGAGATTCTTTCTTTTTTTTCCTTTCTTCATGGTTTGTACCCTCTGGCAGAATTACATATGACTAAGGATAAGGGAGAATATGTCATTGTTTTCCATCATACCCTCTTTTTGAATGTATGGAAGGTTTCTTAAACAGTTTGTTCTCACTTTCATTCTTGCAATCCAAAATGAGACACTAAAAATTAGCAAAACATTTTTTAAATTGATAATACAGATTGCAATTGATCTGTAATATTGTCAAGCACAAACAAATATATGCAATAAATTGGTACAACACAAATTCACTTGTTACTCTTTACTCTTAAAGTAAAACATCAGTTTTTTTTAAAGTTAACCTGCCTTGGGATGCCTGGGTGGCTCAGTTGGTTAAACGTCTGCCTTCGGCTCAGGTCATGATCCCAGGGGTCCTAGGATCGAGTCCCACATCGGGCTCCTTGCTTGGCAGGGAGTCTGCTTCTCCCTTGGCCTACTTGTGCTCTTTCTCGCTCACTCTCTCTCTGGCAAATAAATAAAATCTTTAAAAACTATAAATAAATAAAGTTAACCTGCCTTTATAAAAAACTGTTTGATTCTTGGCTATGCTTGAACTTCATGTAAGTGGAATAACAGAGTATGTTATTATAATATTGTGATTTATAAGAATATATATTTGGTTTTCCTCCATAGTCCCTGGCTCACAGCTAACTAAACCCTTGGAATTTCCTGTGATAAGGGCAATAAAGGTGTCTTTTTTATGTTAATGAGGGCATTTTTTGAACTCCACCCAGGGGTTGCCTGGTTGGACCAACCAGGCTGGTTGCCTGGAGGACCAACCCTGTGATCGGACAGCTGGAACTTTCCATTCTATCCCCTGACCTCTGGGAGGGGGAAGGGGATGGAGTTTGAATCAGCCAATGGAGGAGGACTTAGTCATGATTATGCAATGAAGCTTCCACAAAAACTCAAAAGGACTGGGTTCAGAGAACTTCCAGGTTGTTGAACACCTGGAGATTAGGAGGGTGGTGCACACATGGATGTTCCTCTCCCTTACCCCATGCTTTGCTTTATGTATCTCTTCATCTAGCTCTTGATTCATAACCTTTATCATATCCTTTAATAAACTGGTAAACGTAAGTGTTTTCCTGAGTTCTGTAAGTCGCTCTAGCAAATTAATTGAATCTAAGGAGGAGGTCATTATTAGCAACTCCTGATCTGTAGCTGGTTAGAAGCACAGGTAACAGCCTGGGACCTGCAACTGGTCTCTGAGGTGAGGGACGGAGCGCAGTCTTGTAGGACCGAACCCTTAACAGGTGAAATCTTTTTTTGTTTTTTGTTTTTTTTTAGTGTATTCTTTTTAAGATTTTATTTATTTGAGACAGAGAGAGAAAGAGAGAGCGTGTGAGCACAAGCAGGGGGAGGGGCAGAGGTAGAGGGAGAAGCAGGCTCCCTGCTGAGCAGGGAAGCCTGACGTGGGGTTTAATCCCAGGACCCTGAGATCATGACCTGAGCTGAAGGCAGATGCTTAACCAACTGAGCCACCCAGGCGCCCCTAACAGGTGAAATCCGATACTATCTCCAGATAGATAGTGTCAGAATTTGGTTGAATTCTTGGACATCCTGCTGCTGTCCAGGAATTGCTTGGTGTTGTGTGGGGGGGAACACTAAGCATGTTAGAAATGGGGTCTGGGGACCCTAAAGTATATTCTTATCCATCTGGGTTCTTCTGTCGATATTTTTTATGATAATCCTCCATGTTATGTAGCTGTACTTTGTTCATTTTCATTGCTTTATTATATTCCATTGAATTACCATTTAGCTTGTAATGCTGACAAATATTTTGGTTGTTCCCAGCTGCTGGCTATTAAAGATAATGCTGCTAGGAACATTTTTGTATATACGTCTCTCCCTGCACTTATGCACAAATTTCTGATGGGTACATACATACGTAATAGAATTGCTAGGTCTTAAGGAATGCATATGCTCAACTTGAAAATCAAATAGTTTTCTAAAAAGTTTACACTACTGTTGCTCTATATCTTCACAGATATTTGTCTTTTTTACATTAGCTATTTTGGTGGATCTGTAAGTGGTATCTCATGTGCTTTCAATCTTCATGTCCCTGATAATGATAAGGTGAACAGGTGGTCATATGTGTATAGGCCACTTGGTTATACAATACAGCTTAGTGGCCAATTCAAATCTGTTGTCAAATTTTCTTTTTCCTTTCTTTAAAAATCAATATTTTTTTAATAGCTTGTGGATATAGACATGCGTCAAATATCTTCTCTTATTCGGTGAGTTGCTTTTTCACTCCTTGTTACATCTTTTGTTGACCAAAATGTATTGCTTTGAATGTAGTCCAATTTGAGCAACTTTTCCTTCAGGAACAGGATAGTTTTTCCTCTCTCTCTCTTTTTTTAAAGATTTTATTTATTCATTTGTGAGAGAGACAGAGAGAGCACAAGCAGGGGGAGAGGCAGAGGGAGAGGGAGAGAGAGAAGCAGACTCCCTGCTGAGCAGGGAGCCCAATGCAGGACTTGATCCCAGAACCCTGGGATCATGACCTGAGCCGAAGGCAGACGCTTTAACCATCTGAGCCACCCAGGCACCCAGGTTTTCCTCTCTTTGAACAATCAATGTCTGTGCTATGGAAATGAAAATGATCTTCTATGTTAGCATATATAGCTCCTGGTTGTCTCTTAAGCCTTTGTGATTTTCCAGTCTGACTTCTCTGTTCTAGTGGTTTCCGGTAGTTGAGGGTGTGCCAAGATCCATCAGTGTCCCAAAGGGGAGGATTACAGTTAGCACCTAGATGGAGATGGATTAGAAGACTAACCCTCAGGCACCAGCTAGGAAAACTGTGGTTAAGTCCCTTCCAGACCAACAGAGATGGGCATTTTTACCTGCTCTCTCTGTGCTGAACCCTGGTGAACAGCCATGGGGAGGGGAGGTGCCCCTGTGCCTATTGAAAAACTGCTTCTTTGTTTACTACAGTCCTGTGGAACTTGTGAATGCAAACCCTGTTGGCTATCAGAGCTAGGTGATTTTGAATGCAAAACGGGTTGGCTATCAGCTGCAAAAGTTGGAATGCCAGAAGTGTGCACAAACTGCTTTTAGGGAGATACTGGTAACCTGGTTTTATTGTAGTGAGCAAGAGGGAGAAGGCAGGGGTAATGTCTACTGGCTCCCCTAGTCTCTGGGAGGGATTACAATCAGGCTTTAGATTGTTAAATTAGAAGCTGGACCCTCAGGCCTCACCTTATAACAGATGCAGTTACTTCCATTCCAGGGAAAACCTGGGAGATGGGCATTTTTTGCCCGCTTTCTCTGTGCTGAGCCCTGGGGGAATAGTCCGAGCAAGTGCCACTTCTCTGTTTGCTATGGCCTTGTGAGTCTCATGAACATAAGCCACACTGGCTCTCAGAACTAGGTGTTTTAGGGCTCCATTTCACAGGTGGGAGTCTTAAAATTTGTCACACAAGACGTGCAGTCCAAAATGTTTGCTCCTCAGGGAGACGCTGGGAATTAAAATTTCCCTCCCCGTTAGTAGGCGCTGTGCCTGAGGAAGCTTTATGGCGAGTGTGTCTCAGTCTTTCTGACCCATTTCGATGTGGGTATTTTCTCATTCTACCGGTGTGTAGAGATTTCTCAGCTAGTTTCTGGATTTCTTTCAGAGGAAATTACTCCGTGTGTAGCTGTACAATCATTGCATCTGTGGAAAAAGGGAAATTCAAGAGCCTCCTCTGTCATCATCATGGCAGACCTCTCAGCACATCCTTAGTTTTTGTAAATCATTCTTATATACTTGAGAAAAGTAGCCATTCCATATTTGTTGGGTATAGTGTTGTGTTTATACTAGTTAGGCCAACTTTGCTAAAGATTTTGCTCATATTCATATATACTAACTAATTTTATTGTTGTGTTGCTTTTTCTATTACTTATTAAGAGGTATTTCACCATCCCCCACAATAATGGTGTATTGGTCTCTCTTTCACATTCCTTCAATTTTGTTTTATACATTTTTGAAATTATATTTTAGGTGCATACAAATTTGTGTTCTAATAGGGAAATTAATATTTTTTTAGTTTCCTCATACTTAAAATAGGACTTTTAATATTACCCACATCATAAGCCTATTGTGAAGATTAAATGAATTAATATACTTGACATTCTTTGGAGATTTTCTGGTGTATTAAGTACTATATTTGTGTTTTCTCTATTTTTTTCATTCATTAAAAATGTTTTGTTG
This sequence comes from Eumetopias jubatus, assembly GCF_037043125.1. Lineage (NCBI taxonomy): Eukaryota > Metazoa > Chordata > Mammalia > Carnivora > Otariidae > Eumetopias > Eumetopias jubatus. The sequence goes on along the minus strand of NW_028274820.1, from coordinate 44,460,451 downwards.
TTGTTGTTGCTTAAAACTTAAGCACTTGGGAAGAATTGGGATATATTTTTAAATCAGCAAAAACATCAAAATGAAGACAGAAAAGCTTAGAAAACAAAGGCATAAAACCAGTCGACAGAAGTAAGGCTAAGTCTGTCAGAAATGAAAATGAACATAATCAAATTGTATTCTCCTGGATAAAGAAAAAAAAAAAAAGAGATACATAAAACCTCTTAACACAGTGCCTCAAAGAGATACTTAAAGACGTTCTTGGTAAAGATGGCTGGCTATTGACCAAACTGATTTTGCCTTCCTGAGAGCATACTTGCCAGCCATTCTTATAGTTAGGTTTGACTAAGATCCTGTGTTCTGGCCAACAGAATGAGAGTGGAAATGTCACTTGCCCCTGTAAGGCCTGGTGTTTATGCACCTTTTCAAGGGCAAAGCGCTACACTTTTTCCTCTTCTGCCAGCCAGATATCAGTGTTCACGGAAAACTGGGCAACCATGTGGAAAAGGCCACAAGGCAAAGAAAAATTGAAGAAGCTTGAATCCTTTAATCACTGCCCATGAGAAGAGCCGCCCACCAAATAACAATTAATGTTAAATACAAAGAGTAGGAAAAGTTTACTAGGCAAATACTAGCAAACAAACAAAAACCAAAACAAATCCCAATGTCAATAATTATTTTATATTAAAAGTGTTAAAGGGTAAAAAAAGTTCCATGGGTTATTTCGTATTCAGAATGTGTAAGATCCACAATATACATAAAACAATCATGAACTTTTCCTCATTAAGTAACAAAATTAATGTTAGGCCAAAAGTATCATAAAATACAATTGTAGAGATACAAGAAAAATTATAAAGCCAAAATTGTCACAGGAAAGTTCAACAACTGAATCAGACTTTGGTTGAACAGGTAAAGTAGCATTAATAAAAAATAATTAAATAATAAACTGAAAAGAAAATCTCATTAAAGTAGTAAATATACAGGTTAAATTTGGTAATCATTATAGTACAAGTTGAAATATCAAAAACCAAACCAAATATTTATTAACTTATTAAAATACTTTCCTATATAATTATGGGTCAAAATGCAATTTAGCCTATAATTACATATTATTCAGAAAACTTAAAAATGATTTCATTAAATTTAGCAACCATTATTGATGAAAATCCAAGACAGTTCACAGTAAAAGAATTTGTCTTTTACATAATCAAAAGAAGGGTTTTTAATCCAATCTGGGTACATAGTGTTAAAATGTGCAACAGACACAATTATAAACGTGAGGTAGATAAATGCAATTTTCAATTTTTATTTAACATTTCCCTGTATTTTCATAGCAGTATCTATTACATATGAAACAGAAATAAGAAAAAAATTTATTAGAAATAAAGTGAAAAAAATCATTATGTGTGCTAATGTTTACATATCTAGACAACAAAAAAGAATCTTAATGAGAAAAGGATAATGTTTTAGAACAAATAAAGAAGCAAGAATGAATAGCTTTCCTATATATTTGAAATTCTCATAAGATTTCTACTCACGGTTACAACAAAATAAATGAAGACTAAGAAAGAAGTAGGATTTATGTAGAAAATGACAGGACTTACTGAAAATTCAAAAGAGGACTGTAATGAATTTATACTGATAATTGTTCCTGGATGGTCAGATTAAATATGTTTTTCTCCACTTTTCATCTATTTTTAAAGATTTTTTTTTTTGAGAGTGTGTGTATTCAGGCAGGAGGAACAGAGAGAATCTTTTTTAAAAAATAAATTATTTTTTTAAATTTTATTTTTTTTAAAGATTTTATTTATTTAGTTGAGAGAGACAGAGACAGCGAGAGAGAGCAGGAGCAGGGAGGAGAGGAAGAAGCAGACTCCCTGACAAGCAGGGAGCCTGATGCGGGGCTCGATCCCAGGACCCTGGGATCATGACCTGAGCTGAAGGCAGATGCCTAGCCGACTGAGCCACCCAGGTGCCCTATTTTTTTAACTTTTAAAAGATTTTATGTATTTATTTGTCAGAGAGAGAGCACAAGGAGGAGGAGCAACAGATAGAGGGAAAAGCATGCTCCCTGCTGAGCAGATAGCCTGATGCAGGGCTTCATCCCAGGACCCTGGGATCATGACCTGAGCTGAAGGCAGAAGCTTAACCAACTGAGCCACCCAGACGTCCCTTGAGAATCTTTTTTTTTTTTTTTTTTTTTTGAGAGCAAGAGAGAGTCTGTGCATGGGGGTGGGGGGCAGCAGGAGCAGAGGGAAGGGGCAGAGCAAGGGGAAGAGAGAGAATCCCAAGCAGACTCTGGGCTGGATCTTCTGACCCTGATATGACCTGAACTGAAGTCAAGAGTAGTTACCCAGGCGCCCCTCATCTATTTTTAATTTTAGAGAAATTACTCTCAAATATGTTTTAAGTATTTGGGGAAGAATGTATCTGGATATTAATGATAGATATTAAATAAATATTTTGTGGAGGGTTTGACTTTTAAGGAGAATATGAGAAGATCTCTCAAGCGAAGCATTCATCCAACCATCTAGACCTCTGTTTATTTACTGTGGACTGACCATGTGTAGAAGAAATAGAAGTAGGTTGAAAGAGGGATAATATGTTGATTCACTTTAGTTCAAATTCTCCCTTTGTATTCTAAATGATAATTATGGTATTACTTCTTGTGTTTAAGGTGCTGTAATAAGCAATGTGTATGCTTCCCCTCATTTAATATTCATGTCATTCTATGAAGTACATGTTAGTGTTATCTTTATTTTACAAAACTTGTTCATATAAACTAAGAGCATGCATGTCTTAGGTTATACTGCTACTAAATAGTCTAAACAATATTTCAAACCAGAAGGTCTGACTCCGAAATCCATTGTTTTTAATCAGTATACCACACTGCCTCAGCATGAAATATATTACACTTTATGAGGATAATGAAATAGCTAAGAGACAAGAAAAAACTATAGACTGATGCTTTTTGTGTATGTGAGATGACATTGGAAAAATTGCAAACACTATGATTAGATTCTGATATTAGATCATATGGTTTGATCCTTATTTTTGTTACAACTTCATCAGGTTTGAAAATCTGGGATCTTTCCTTTTTATTATTTTCTGTTCAAATTTTTACTAATGTAGACCAAAAGATAGAGGGCAATGGATCTCATTTTTGCTAATACTGTTACATAGTTGACATACGAAAACCACAAGCTATTCACAAGAGAGCTGAGGGATATGAGGAATAAATGGAATTTGAGTACAAAGTAAAGCCGCAAAATGAAAGTAATTTAGTGCCCAAATCCCAGTAGTGGGTCAGCTAAACCATTAACATGAGACAATGTTCACCATTCTGATAGGATAGTGCACTGTCTCCCGAAAACTGATATGGGAAACACTTTCCGAAATAAGGACACAGAGACAAAACCCCACACTCTGTTACCAGAGATGTGTGTGACAGCCTTGGACTTTATAGTTCCAATTTACCCACTGACCTAACACCACAGAGCAAAAAGTAAGACATTAACCAAGTGAAATGGTTCATTAAGCACTCACACAGTCCCTTGGCAGTGTTAAAATCTTGCCATTTACTGTGTCATTGCCAAGTGTTCTTTTATCAGCAAAGAGGGCCAGAGAGAACGGGTCCAGTGGAAAGGAGTGTGTGGACAGTCCTGCGCCATTAACTTCCACCAGCTGAATCAGTCCATCATATAAATGTGGCCTTATCTAAACAATAAAATTCATAACAGGATATATTTCTTCTCTATCTAGAGAGGGACAAAGTGTAAAAGAATAAAAGCCTAAGGAGTAAACAGCATAATCCTTGGTACATCAATACTCTTTTTTTTTTATAAATAAAGTAAAAATATAACACGGGAAAATATTAAGAAAGATTCAGTTGGACCTTTGTGGGCTAGGGAAGAATCTCATTAGCTGAAAAGCATGAGAAGGTATCTGGCAAGAGAAGGACAAGATTAATAAAATATGATCTAAAAAACATATCTTACTGGTAAATTAGATACGCTGACCCATAACTTAGGTGGTCTGTATTAGAATGGAAAACTGCTGCTTTTTGTTTTGTTTGTTTGTTTTTCAAAAACAGACATTTCCAGAAAATCTACAAAAATAATGATGGTTAATAAAATTGCATTAACAAGTGACACTTCGCATCTTGTATTCTTAAACTTGGTAAGTTTCTCAGGCTATTATATATCATACTACCCAAATTTCAAAAAATCATAATAAGATCAAATACTTACAGAGTTTACTATGTACCAGGCACTATACCATATGCCTTAGAGTATTCAAGAAGAGGGAACTAAGGCAGGGAGAGATAAGCAGCTTGTTCAAAGTTAAACAGTTACAAATAATGCTGCCAGAATTCAAATCAAATCTTGGCTTTCATCTACTACTTTAGAGATTGGTAAATGTTTCCTATAAAGGATTAGGTAGTAATTATTTTAGGCTTACAGGGCATAAAAGTTCTCTGTTGCAACTATTTAATTCTGCCCATCCTTGTAGCATGAAAGCTGGCATAGATATTACATAAACAAATGGTCATGGCTGTGTTCCAATAAAACTTTATAAACATACACCATAAACCAGACGGAGTGCAGTGTGAGGAACCCTATACTGCTTAGTGATACCTCCTTAGACTAAGATTTAGACAACATTAAGCATATTCACCTCAGACTTTTTTCTTATTTCTATTTACTATTGAGAGGCTGTCTGTATGTTTTTGCTGGGACACAGGCAGCTCCAGGCCCTTGAATGCAGAACAGAATTTTTCTTTCTTGGAATCTTATCCTCTTTGATATTGAGCTCCAATTCTCATGCTCATATCAAGCCAGATCGATCAGTTCAACCCCGGAGTGACAATCATAGCATTCTGCTCTGCTTCATGTGCTTCTTACTGTCTTCTCTTTCTTCTTTCTTTCTTCTCTTTTCTTTCTTCCTTTCTTTCTTATTATTTTCCCATTAAAAAACAGAACAGAACAGCGAAACAACAGCAACAGCATCCTTGTGGTAACTATATATAATCTTTTAAATGCTTTATTTTATTGGAATAATATGGCAATTTAAATAAATAAGTGGTAACTTCTATGTTAGGAGCAATTTTCCCAGCCATCACTGTCAAAATAAGAATAATCACTTCAATGTCACTAGATTTATCTCAGTTACTCACAATGTTTTGACATAATCAACAAACTCCTCAAAAATTTCCCTGACACAAACCTGCCTTTTTTTATTTGAAGTACTTTCTGCAAGATATAAAAAGGGACTCAGTGTTCCCCTGATCATGACAAGGGGGAACATAAGGTTTAGCTGCAAATTTTTAACGGCACTTTGTCAGGCAGTAGAAGAGCCAGGGAATTCATGTTTCTTTTGTTTATATTTGTATCCTGTGGGTAAAGAATGAAATCCCAATTGTTCCTTAGTGGGGTCTCCAGTAGCTTGAGGAATGAGCCTTTACCTGGTGTAAGCAAAGTCACTCAGTAACAGTAGAATTTCTAAGTTCTTGAAATGCTAAATTTCCTTTCATTTCAAGAAAAGACAAGATGCTGTTTATTGCATAAAGCTTTTTTTTTTTAAGACCATTGCATTCATTATGGGAATTTATATATCTCTATGCAACAAATTATCTTAAAAAGAAAACTCATTTTGTGTTATACCGAGGAGTTTTTTTGTTTGGTTGTTTTTTTTTTTTTTTTTTTTTTTTTTTTTTTTAGAACTCTGCTGTTTATATCCAGGGCATATATTAGATTAGTGGCATTTAAGTGATTATATGTATGTTATCAATGATGGCTGAGACAACTCCTCTCAAGTAGATTATTGAAAATAAAAGGCACATCTTTATTCTTTGAATTTGATCACTTATTTTTTTAAATCACCACCTCATTCAAAAATAGAAGGTATATAAACCACAATCATGACAATTAAAAGAGTAAGACTAATAAAACCTAACATGTCATTGCCTACCTTTGCAGTGGAACATTGCCAAGGTACTTAAATGCTTCTGACTGTCCTTGTTTGGATGTATCTCTCTCTCTCTCCTCCTACCAGAAGAAAGCACTAAACTGAATATTCTTTTTATTACTCTTTTGCTTCTCTTTACAGTAGTGGTACTGAATCTTGGCTATACATTGAAATTATCTGGGGAGCTCTAAAAATAATGCTGATGTTTGGGATCCATCCTCAGAGCCTCTGATTTTATTGGTTTAGACTACAGCCTTCATATTCTGTGGCTAACTTATGGGATAATATCATTTTCCACATAAAACTTTAGTTCATGAGAGCTTTATGTAAGGAATAGACAAACACTGTAAGATTCTCTGACTTGACTCTCAGATTCCATTATGAAAAAATAATACAAAGCCCATGATGCATTCAGTCCCAGTCTCCTCCTTTTTCAAACAAGACTGCATGGTGAATCTGGATTCCTGTATATCTTTTTAACCTCTCTTTTCTCTTTCAAATTCTTTACTCTTTCTTGTTACTTAGCTTTTTAAATCAATATTGAGCATGGCCATTTGGGGAACAGGAAAGGTGATGGGGAGAGTAGATTATCTATGGAGGAAAGAAGCAGCAAATGAGCTTGTCTAATAGGAAAAGACCCCTTCATGAAGGATCTTGCAACCCATGTTCAAATGACTGCATGAACTCAGGCAGAAGACAATCACTGAAGGAGCATCAATGCCCTCCAGCCGAAGAGCGCCAGGAATACACCTGTAGTTGACAAGCTAGGTGTGTTGTTGCTTGCAATGGCGGTGGGGGTACACGAAGCATGGGAACCCATGGTCATCTCAGTAAGAGGTGATAGGAAAAGACTATTAGAGGATCGGGCTTTGGCTAGGCAATTTTGAGGCTTTATGGAAGTAAAAGTTCACTCTAGATCGGGTGCTATCAGAAAGAGGGGGCAGCTCTATGATTGGGTATCTCAATAAAACTTATCATAAGGAAGGCAGTCTAGAGCAAGTACAAAGCTGTCATTTGTAAATGACCAAAGTGATCTGATTAATTATTCAACTTCCCGAAACATGGAGAACGGTTTGAACTCAGGGGAGACTAGAAACAGAGAGACCAGGCAAGAAATTATTCAAGTAGGGATTAAAATCTCTTTGAGGGCCAGAGCTCTAGCACTGTTTAACATAATACAGACTCTAACTTCAGGGTTTGCCTGAGAGACGATTGATATTTTAATGTGCTGTAGTAACAAGATCATTCATTAATTTATTCACAGTATTCAATAAAGTTTTCATTAAATACTGGCAATGTCAAGAATTTATGTATTCTGAGGAGTTAAAATAGAAAGCTGACCTTTTGAAATTGGGTCATTAAATATTTCTCATTTGACCATGTTTCACACTCCAGCTAAGTGTCTTAAATAAAACATGGTTTATGTGTATATTTATCTGTAGAATGGTAAATGAAATGTTCACTTAATGCACTAGCATGGGGATATTTTTAGAAGTTCATGTAAGATCCTGAGACATTTTAAGATAGGAAAAAGGCCATTCAGTTTAATAGAGCTGCTTTTCATCAGAGATATTAAATGTATTTTTCATATGGCAAATTAAGTGAACTGTTATACTGGGCCATTTTGATACTATCTCACAATTGTAAAATAAAAAAGCCTAAACTTATTGCCTAGGTTAAAATAGTCAAGCTTTACATTTTATGCTTAACAGAATCTGGAAACTTGATTGTCACAGTTCATTTATTGCAGAATATTTAAGAGAAAAGCATCGACTCCCACACTCTTAATATTTTTATGTCATTGAACCATTTAAACAAGTTGGATTCTATGCATTGGATAAGACATTAAGTATAATATATACAGAAAAATTCCTTAAGTGTGAGAGTGTAAGGGTGAGTAAAGACCAGCAGAGCCTAAATGCGCCTCTTGAGAAGCCCCTAAAACTCCATATATTGGCTATAAACAGCATTTTTAGTTTTATATAGCAATTGGGAAACACCTTGAAACCAAAGTAAGGATTTTTTTTTTCCTGTCCATTCCAAATTTCTTGCGGTGCATTAACATAAACTACTTGGTGTAATATTTTTTTTTCCTTTTTATATTCACATTCATCAGCAATTTTAAATTCTGGATTTTTGTACAATTTATCAAATAAAGATCTGTAGTGTTAAGATGGCAAAAAAAAAAAAAAGAAAAGAAAATCATCTGTGACTTATAGAAACAGCCACTGTTGTTTTTGGTGATATTTTTGCCAAATTAAGTTGTTAAAATTGTCAGGTATTCAGTAAATTCTGATCTAAGCAGGAAGTAAAATAAAGTAAAATAAAAATGATATATATCTTTACATATGCTTCTTTTATTTCCCTTTGATCTTTTGTTCATCTCTTAATCACTGTGTCTCTCTGCTTCTCCCTTTCTCTGTTTTTGTTTTTATCTGTTATGTGATCTTTCAAATTCTTTCAAATTTTCTGTATTTGTTCCTGATTTATGTCTCTGTGTGACTCCTCCCACCCTCTCCATTTTCCATAGGAAAATATTTTCAAATTCATTCACACCCTCAGGAGGTATTCCATGTCCTTCAGCTAGGACATCGCATTTAAGATGTTTTACATTATTCTTGGTTATTTTACATTGTAAACAAAATAAATTTCCCATTTCTAGCAGGAAAATGGCAGTTACCTAAATTGGAATTACGTCCACACATCCTCCTTTAGATAATGAAGAAAAGAAAACCATCCATGCCTCAGACCTACGAGACTACCAAGAAACAAAAGAGTGCAATATTTAGTTCACATGCAAGGGGGAAAGGCAGAGCTCAAATCCCTAAAGCCAGCTCTGGGGCCCATGCCAGGGCAAAATATCAAGCAGAAACTGAGTGGGGAAGAGAGGAAGGCAGCCACTACTGAGCAGTAGGGGAATGCAGATAAACATCACCCCTAGAGAGAAAGCAGCAGGGGAGATATTGAGGCCACATCTGAGAGGTGGAGAAATCAAAAGGAAGGTGAAAGAGGTTTTGTAAGAGACCCGAGATTTCAGTCTTTCCTTCAGAAGTTCATGGCAAGGTGAAAGCACATAAAAAATTAAATTAAAATATAACTCTCTCTCTAATAAATAAGTAATTTTTTTTTTTTTTAAAGGGCACTTGGATGGTTCAGTTGGTTAAACATCAGACTTTAGGTTTTGGCTCAGGTCATGATCTCAGGGTCATGAGATCCAGCCTTGGGTGGAGCTTCATGCTCAACAGGGAGTCTGCTTGAGATTTTCTCCCTTTCTCTCCCTCTGCCCCTGCCCCCCTCAAAATAAATAAATAAATAAATAAATAAATAAATAAATAAATAAATCTTAAAAAAAATTTAAAAGATAACTATCTCCATAGTAATTAATTGATTCAGACAATGGATATTAAAACTACTGGGTTAAAAAGATAGACAATCTCAAAGTATTTCCCCATAGGTTAAATGTTAATTAAAAAGGAAAAAGTGCCTTTACAGTGTCTCATTTGGTAGACATCACATTAATCAAGTGATCAACATTTTAATGAACAATAATGGGACAAAATGAGGGCGATCTGATGCTCTAAAGACATAATGACACTTTTGTGGTATTCCTGCCAAAAATGCTTGACCTGAGTCTAATCCTGATAAAATAATCAGATCAAAACAAACTGAGGAACATTTTCCAAAACATTTGGCCTGTTAAGAATAAGTCAAGAAAGGCAAGGAAACATTTTTAGAGAAAGGAAGACTTAAGAGGCACAAAAAATAAATGCACTTTATAGTCTTGGATTGGATCCTGGATCAGAAAGAAGAGAAAGAAAGAAACCTCTAAGTTACCTAAGAACATCTGTGAAAATGTGAATATGGATTTTATTAAATAATATATTATTAATGTTAAATCTGTTGAATTTGATCATTGTTTAGGCTCAGTAAATTCTGACGAGGTAAAAATAACAATAACGTATTTCTTCTGTGTGCTCCTCCAATTTTCCCCCTTGTTCTAAGTTTTAGAGATGAAGGGTATATGATACCTGCCAGTTATTTCAGCTGGGTCATGAAATAATAATATTAACAATTTGCCATCTAGATGAAGTGTGTATGGCTCTTCAATGTATTTTTTAATAAACTTTTTGGATTTGGATTTTTGAAAATTAAAAGTTAAAGAAGAGCACAATACTGCTGTCATACGAATATGTGTGTTAATTACACTTATTGCAATTAGAAAAAAAGTCTTCTTATAAGTAAGACCTAAATATTTTTATATATGTCTTGTTTGTGTTTATATGAGTAAGAGCTTTAGAATTGCTTACATCTAGAGGTGAAATATAGCTAAGTAGACAGATAGATGACAGATAATTGTATAACATTGTTATATTTGTTGCACTAAGCATGTATCACTTTTTAACTTAAAAAGTATTAGCAACAACTGTAAAGTTTAGAATAAAAGTCTTAAAACACAGTAACAATTAAAAATCATCCTAGAAGCAGTTGATCTAAATGATAAAAACTGACTAATGTGAATAATGCAGAGAGATTTCTTCCAGGATGCAAAGGAAAAATGTAATAAAAAATGAAAATGATAAAATAAAATTAAAAAAAAAAAGAATAGGGGCGCCTGGGTGGCTCAGTCGGTTAAGTGTCTGCCTTCGGCTCAGGTCATGATCCCAGGGTCCTGGGATAGAGCCCCGCCTTGGGCTTCCTGCTTCTCCCTCTCCCTCTGCTGCCCCCCTGCTTGACTTCTCTCTCTCTGTCAAATAAATAAATAAAATCTTAAAAAAAAGAATAAAAATGTGGCCTATTTATATTACTAAGGAAAGGAAACAATTGAATAAAATATAAACTAATAAAGATAAGACATAAGAGAATTTTCTTGAGGTAAACACAATTCTGAATGTATAGGTTTAAAAGGTTCATTACATTCTAGAGTGAGTCAATAAAAGAAATACATATAGACATAGCTTGGGACTCTCGTTCTTAACCTCATCTATATAATCTTGTCCTTAGAGAAAAGCATAAAAATGTCACATAACGAGCTATTTCATAAATGGATTCCCCCCCATATTTTGACTGGCTTTCATACAGTCGAAGGAAGAGGAATCATCTTCAGAAGTCTTCAGAATAGATTGCACCAAAAATAGCTCAGACAAGGAAGATTCTACCCAAACTATCCTTGCCTCAGGAACACATTTCATAAGGTAATAATCCTGAGAACCAGGAAGTTGTCTTTGTATGTATTATATATTCTTCATTGTGTGGTTTTACCTGGGCCCATTTTCTATTCTATCTTTGGTAAAGCCACATGACACTGATCACATAGTGAAGACTTCTTGAGGTACCCTCCTGCCCTCTAGTTCCAGGTTTTTAATCTTTTATCATGTATCTCTTCCTCCCAAACTTTATACAGTGTTGGGCTGTTTTGAGACAAAATAAATAGTCAGTTCAACTGTTTCTATAAATACAAATCATATAATATTGACAAAAGCCCTTGTTCACCATTGCTAGGGATTTTTTTTTTTTTAATGTCAAGTTTCCATGAGCACAAATTAAAATGAAAAACAAAAACTACTTGGTTCAAATTATGAGTCTAAAAGGATCTGTCAGCCTCAGATTGCAGAGTGACGGAGACTGCCCTGAAAATATAGGGGTGAGGATACCCTACCAGCTCTCTCTCTCTCTCTCTCTCTCTCTCATTTTTTAACAAAGAATTTCATCAGGGAGAAAAAAAAAGTTAAGCCCTATATGTATATATCCTTTTCATTCCTTTATCATTTTCTGCTTTGGATTCTTATCAGATGAATGTGATTCATCTCTGCTCACTGTGCAGCAGTTTCCAATGATTCAATGAAAATGGACGGTAAGAATCAAGCAGCTGAGAAGAATGGAACACCATTTCATTTATTCCCCTCACTAGATTTATTTTCCCCAAATCTCCTCTAGAGCCATAAGGGCCTTTGGCAGAAACACAAAAGTCTTAGGAGAGCCACAGTACTTTTCTAAATCTCCACCATGGTATTCATAAACAATTTTCATATGTTAGCATAGACTATTTACCGTCTGTTGTTTCCCAGTTCCCAAGTTAAAATTTAATTATCACCACAACTTAACTTTACAGTTTTCAATTCTCTCCCTGTATTCTTTCTGGTGTTTTACATAGACTTCTAGCACCTTAAGATGAACACTCAGATCTAATTAAGAGACACCACCAATTAACATAAATATTTTTCAGAATAGTAGTTTAAAAAAGTTACTTCCCTGGAATATAATTGATAAACATTAAACTGCACATATATAAAGTATAAAACTTGATAAAGTTTTACATATGTATGATCTTGGAAAGCATCACCATAATCAAGATAAAGAACACTTTCATCATCACTAAAGATTTATGCCTCATTACAACCACTCCCATCCTAACTTCCCTCTCCTTCTCTGTTCCTGGGCAACTGGTGATCTTCTGTCACCGGAGGTAAAGTTGCATTTTATCGTTTTATATAAGTAAAATCATATACCATGTATTCTTTTTGGTGTCCTTTCACTCAGCTTAATTATTTGCAGATTCACACACATTGTTGCATGTATCAGTATTTTATTTCCTTTTATTGTTGGGTGGTATTTCCTTGCATTAAAGTACACAATTTAATTCATCTGCCTCTTAATGCAGTTAGGTAGTTTTCTAGCCGTTGGTTGTTATAAACACACCTGCTATGAATATGTGTCTTTGTATACCTACAGTTTCATTCTTCTCAGGCACATATCTTAGAAGTCGAATGGTTTGGTCATGTGGCAGGTTTAACCTGGAACTTTTTCTGAAATGGTTAACCTGTTTTCAAAAAGATTATTCCACTTCACATTCCTACCAGTCGGGTAGGAGAGGTTCAATTGCTCCATTTCCTTACCATCAATTAGTGTGGTAAGTCTTTTTAATTGTGTCTATTCTACTTTGTGGCCCATACTACCTCTATCACTATTATCCGGCTTAACAACATGTAAAACTAATGGGTACTGCTGAATTACAATGAAACTTTATTTACAAAGATAGGCAGCAGGCTGGCTTTGGCCCCAAGGCTGTAAGATGCCAAATCCTGATATGGGTCAGAGAGCTGGGTCTGAGTAATTCCAAAGTTTATAACCGTAGATACACAGAAACCACTTAAGATTGATACTCTTATTTTCTTAGTTATCAAATGAAAGTAAATTACCTCCGTAAAATCCCCCACATACACATGTAATTTTTAATTCATGAAATTACATTCACTCCGTTTGTTCCTCACTTCGGCAGAATGGATTAGTACCATCCATTTGGGAATCTGAGAGAAAAGAAAAGATACAAAGATTCTGAGCATCAATTGGAACAAAAGAATAATGAACTTTTAAAAAAAAAATGTCTTCCTTTATGGGAAAAGAGGTACTTTTATGTTCATTGTTGACGGAGAAAGGGAATTGGCCAAAGAGATTTATAGAAATAAAAGATGGCTTAACAGCAAGTGCTGTGTGAAGGGAAAGTCAATCCAGTAATACTGTTGACAAAGGTTAACCACAAAAGAAACCTCACATCTGTGTTCAATAGGAGGGCAATTAGAAGGGAGACCACAATACATCTCTTACCCGAAGGATATGATCAGATTTAATTGACAAGATGTGCTTTAAGTAGGAAAGTTCTACTCATAAGAACTTTTTTGTAGTAACATGTCTTATTACATGGACTAATAGTCTCAACAGGCAGCAAGGACTCACATGCGAAACTTAGCCTACACTCTGAAATGAATATTGAATGCTGCAAGTCATATGCTCTGTCTCTCTTGCCTTCCTGACGAACAGTATCTCCTAAAGAAAGCAATGATAAAATTAAAGACTTTGTCATTCTTTTCATTTCTTTTGAAAGAGCGAAGACATATCTTAAAGACACACTGTGATTGGTCAGCTTACTTATTTTGCTTTTCCCAGCAGATACTCACAACTCATATTAAAAATGCATTTGGGGCACCTGGGTGGCTCACCCAGTTAAGCATCAGACTCTTGATTTCATCTCAATCGTGATCTCAGGCTCCTGGGATCAGAGCCCCACCTTGGGCTCCACGCTCAGTGGGGAGTCTGTTTCTCCCTCTGCCCCCTCCCCCTGTTTGTGTGCTCTCTCTCTCTTTCTCTCTCAAATAAATAAAATCTTTTAAAAATGCTTTTGATAATATAAAATCAGGTGGTCCCAGTAAATGATCCTATTCTTCATTCTAATTCAATTCTTTATGTCATTGTTATTTAGCAATGTTTTCTCTGAAACTTATATTTGTATTTCTTTGTGTGTTTATGGGAAGCATTATAATGAAGTGATTAAAAACTCTATTGATACCAAATCTATAATCTCCTAGTTGTATGATCTTGAATAAACAATAATTCCTTTTATGAAAAATGGGAATAGTTGGGCTACTTGCTTTAGAGAAGGGTGGTGACTACTGAATTAGATAATTACTAAAGAAGTTCATATTGTGTCGCTATCACCTCATGCTTGGTGACAGCAACTGTCGTCTGATTTTGATGCCACTCTTGTTTCTTATTCAGTCTACTATCTGAGCAGCAAAAAAACTAATCTTTTACATGTAGATCAAAGTATGACATTCCTTTGCTCAACACAAAAGCTCCAATGGCTTGAGATCATATTTAAAATAAAATCCAAGAAATTTTATTCATGACCCTACCACTTCGCCAAATTTTTTGCCACTGAACCTCTTGCTCATTCTACTAAAGCCACAATGGTTTTCTTGTTTTGCTAAAGTACAATAAATTTTTGTCCATGTTATGACATTTGTTCTTCCCTTAGTCATTCATCTGATCATCTCTACTCCTTCCAAGTCTCTGCCCAAATATCACTTTTTATGAAGCCTAATTTCCTGCCCCAAATAACTCAACCCCCGTGCATGTTTTGGTCCCTCTCTGTTCTCTTCAGGGTCCCTTTGGTCTTCCTTCCTACCCATTCTAGTCTCATTGAACTTCTTTCAATTATCTTTTTTTTTCAAGTTTTTATTTAAATTCCAGTGAGCTAACAGTGTAATATGTTTCAGGTGTAGAATTTAGTGATTCATCACTTACATACAACATCCAGTGCTCAACACAACAAGTGCCCTCCTCAATACCTATCACCGATCTAGCCCATTCCCCTGCCCACCTCCCTTCCATCAACCCTTGTTTGTTCTTTATAGTTAAGAGTCTGTTTTATGGTTAGCCTCCCTTTTTTTTCTCCCTATGTTCATCTGTTTTGTTTCTTAAATTCCCCATATGAGTGAAATCATACGGTATTTGTCTTTCTCTGAGTTATTTCACTTAGTGGAATACTTTTGAGCTCCATCCATGTCGTTGCAAATGGAAAGATTTCATTGTTTTGGTGGCTAATATTTCATACCACATCTTCTTTATCCATTCATCAGTTGATGGACATTTAGGCTGTTTCCATAATTTGGCTATTGTTGATAAGGCTGCTTTAAACATCAGGTGCAGGTATCCCTTCAAATCAGTATTTTGTATCTTTTGGGTAAATACCTCATAGTGCAATTGCTGTGTCATAGGATATCTATATTTAGCTTTTTAAGGAAAATGCTTTTATCTGTTTTCCAGAGTGGCTGCACCAATTTACATTCCTACCAACAGTGTAAAAACATTTCTCTTTCTCCTGATCCTTGCCAACACCTGTTGTTTCCAGTGTTGTTGATGTTGGCCATTCTGACAAGTGTGAGGTGATATCTCATTGGAGTTTTGATTTGTATTTCCCTGATAATGAGTGATATTTAGCATCATTTCATGTGTCTGCTAGCCATCTGTATGTCTTCTTTGGAAAAATGTTCATGTCTTCTGCACATTTTTTAATTGGATTATTTGGATTTTGGGGTCTTGAGTTTTATAAGTTCTTTACAGGTTTTGGAGACCCTTTATCAGATATGTCATTTGCAAATATCTTCTTCCATTCTAAAGGTTGCCTTTTAGTTTTGTGGATTTTTTCCTTCCCTGTACAGAAGCTTTTTACCTTAATGAAGTTCCAATAGTTTATTTTTGCTTTTGTTTCCCTTGCCTCAGGAGACATATCTAGTAAGAAGTTGCTACAGCCCATGTCAAACAGATTACTGTCTGTGTTCTCCTCTAGAATTTTGATGGTTTCCTGTCTCACATTTAGGTCTTTTATCCATTTTGAATTTATTTTTGTGGATGGTGTAAGAAAGTGGTCCAGTTTCATTCTTCTGCATGTTGTTGTCCAGTGTTCCCAACACCACTTATTGAAGAGACTGCCCCCCCCCATTGGATCTTCTTTCCTACTTTGTTGAAGATTAATTGACCATATAGTTGTGGGTTCATTTCTGGGTTTTCTGTTCTGTTCCATTAATTTATGTGTCTGTTTTTGTGCCAGTAACATACTGTCTTGATCACTACAGCTTTGTCATATAACTTGAAGTCTGGAATTGTGATGCCTCCAGCTTTGTTTTTCTTTTTCAAGATTGGTTTGGCTATTCAGGGCCTTTTGTGATTCTATACAAATTTTAGATTGTTTGTTTTAGCTCTGTCTGTGAAAAATACTGTTGGTATTTTAATAGGGATTGCATTAAATGTATTGATTGCTTTGGGTTGGATAGACATATTTACAATATTTGTACTTTCAGTCTATGAGAATGGAATGTTTTTCCATTTCTATGTGTCATCTTTAATTTCTTTCATGAGTGTTTTATACTTTTCAGAGTACAGATCTTTTACTTCATTGGTTAGGTTTATTCCTAAATATCTTACGGTTTTTAGACCTAAAGATATCTGCAGATTGAAAGTGAGGGGATAAAGAAATATTTATCATGCAAACGGATGTTAAAAGAAAGCTGGAGTAGCAATACTTATGTCAGACAAACTAGATTTTAAACTGAAGACTGTAACAAGAGATGAAGAAGGGTGCTATATCATAATGAAGGGGACTATCCAAGAAGAAGATCTAACAATTATAAATATTTATCTTCCCAGCTTAGGAGCACTTAAATATATAAAACAATTAATAACAAACACAGTGAAACTCATTGATAGTAATATAATAACAACACTAGGTGACTTTAACACCCCAATTACATAAATAGAAAGATCACCTAAGCAGAAAATCAACAAAGAAATAATGGCTTTGAATGACACACTGGACCAGATGGACTTAACAGACATATTCAGAACATTTTATCCTAAAGCAGTAGAGTACACATTCTTTTCAAGTGCACATGGGACATTTTCCAGAATAGGTCTTGAATCAGGCCTCAACATAATAGGTCATGAATGAAGCCTCAACAAGTACAAAAAATTGTTATCATATCATGCATATTTTCTGACTATAATGCCATGAAGCTTGAAGTCAACCACAAGAAAAAATTTGGAAAGACCACAAATACATGGAAGTTAAAAAACACGCTACTAAAGAATGAATGGGACAACCAGGAAATTCAAGAAGAAATTAAAAAAAAAAAATACATGGAAAAAAATGAGAGTAAAAACATGATGGTACAAAACCTTTGTGATGCAGCAAAAGCAGTCATAAGAGGGAAGTATATAACATTACAGGCCTACCTCAAGAAACAAGAAAAGTCTCAAATAAACAGCTTAAACTTATACCTAAATGATCTAGAAAAAGAACAACAAATGAAGCCTAAGCCCAGAAAGGAAGGGAAATAATAAAGATTAGACCAGAAATAAATGATACAGAAACAAACAAACAAAAAAATCAATAGAACAGATCAATGAAACCAGGAGCTGGTTCTTTGAAGGAATTAATAAAATTGACAAATCCCTAGCCAGACTTACCAAAAGAAAAGAGAAAGGACCCAAATAAATAAAATCACAAATGAGAGAGGAGAAATAACAGTCAATACTACAGAAATACAAACAATTATAAGAGAATATTATGAAAAATTAGATGCCTACAAATTGGACAATCTGGAAGAAATGGATACATTCCTAGAAACTTATAAACTACCAAAACTGAAACAGAGAGAAATAGAAAACATGAATGGACTGATAACCAGCAAAGAAATTGAATTACTCATAAAATATTTCCCAACAAACAAAAGTACAGTGCCGGATGGCCTCACAGGGGAATTCTACCATACATTTAAAGAGGCATTTATTACCTATCCTTCTCAAACTATTCCATAAAATAGAAATGGACAGAAAACTTCCACACTCATTCTATGAGGCCAGCATTACCCTGACTCCAAAACCAGACAAAGACTCCGCTCAAAAAGAGAACTACAGGCCAATATCCCTGATGAACATGGTGCAAAAATTCTCAACAAGATACTAATGAATTGAATCCAACAGTACATTAAAGAATTATTCACCACAATCAAATGGGATTTATTCCTGGGCTATAAGGGTGGTTTACTATTTGCAAATCAATCAACGTGATACACCATATTAGTAGAAGAAAGGATAAGAACCATATGATCATCAGAGGAGGAGCAAGATGGTGGAGGGGTAGGAGACCTAAATTTTGTCTGGTCCCAGGAATTCAGCTAGATAGTTATCAAACCATTCAGAACACCTACAAACTCGACAGGAGATCGAAGAAAAGAATAGCAGCAATTCTATGAACAAAAGCAACCACTTTCTGGATGGTAGGACGTGCGGAGAAGTGAATCTGAGGCAATATATGGGAAGATCAACCTCGCAGGGAGGGGGGCCTCCGTCAGCCAGCTACTGGCAAGTGATAGAGCAGAGGAGCACAAAATCGGAACTTTTAGAAGTCCGCTCACTGAGTGACTGGCTCCAGTAGCTAAGTGGGAGGTGGAACCCTCGCTGGGACAGTGTGGTCTCAGGACCCTCGGGGTCACAGAAAGACCGGGGGTGCCTGAGTGCAGCAGAGCTCCCAGGTATCAGAGTGGGGAAGCCGGCTGCAAAGACGGAGCCAAGGAGTGGGCTCTCAGCTCGGGGTTGCCATAAACTGTGATCCGTGGCACAGTCGGACCACTGCTCTTCTAGCAGGGACCCAACAAGCAGCAGATCCAGGGAGACTCCCCTTCCTCCCCTTGGAGGAGTGGTGCGGGAGTGCACCACAGGAATCTGCTGGGTTTGAAGACTCTAAACGGGGTCCTATGCCAGAGATAGAAACTCTCAGTCACAGGCTGGGTGAGCACGGAGTGTGGCTGGAGACCAGGGAGACAGGAGCGATTGACTGCTTTTCTCTGATGGCTCACTGAGGAGTGGGACCCTGAGTTCTCAGCTCCTCTAGGACCAGGGATTGGGTCATTTTGACAGATTAGGTCAAATGACAGAGGCTGTCATTTTCATTGTCGCCCTCCAAAGCTGTATGGAAAGCTTTCAGGGAACAAAAGCTCCCAAGAGCAAACCCGAGCAGATTACTTAGCCTGGCCCCTGGCAAGGGTGGGGCAATTCCGCCTCAGGCAAAGACATTTGAAAATCACTGCAACAGGCCCCTCCCCCAGAAGATCAGCAAGAACATCCAGCCAAGACCAAGTTTACCGATCAATGAGAATGGCAAAACCCCAGAGCTATGGGAATACAGCATATAAAATTCATGGCTTTTTTTCCCATGATTCTTTAGTCTTTCAAAGTTAATTTTTTAAATTTTCATTTTTTCTTTTTCTATTTTTTTAGTTGAACTTTTCTTCTTCCTTTCTTCAACCAACATCTTATCAATTCCTTTTTTAAAATCTTTTTTAATTTTCATTTTGACAGTCATATTTTATCCCTTCATTGTATTTAATCTTATTTTTTTATATATAAGTCTTTCTTTCTTTCTTTAAAATTTTGGGATACAGTTTCTTCTAACAGACCACGATATACCCTAAATCTAGTGTATGACATTGTCCTAGTCTCCTGCCTGATCACATTCTCTCTCTTTTTTTAAAATTTTTTTTCATTCTTTTTTAACCAACTTCTTATCTTATCAATTCCTTTTTTGAAATCTTTTTAAATTTTCATCTTTACCTTCATATTCCATCCCTACACTGTATTTACTCTTATTTTGTATATACATTAGTTTTTCATTCTTTAAAATTTTGGGAGGCAATTTCTTCTAACAGACCAAAATCTAGTGTGTGGCTCTGTTCTATTCACCAGCCTGATCATATTCTTTTTTTTTGTTATTTCCCTTTCTTTCTCCCCAGTTTTGGTTCTCTTCTGATTTGTTTAGTGTATGTTTTTCTGGAGTCATTGTTATCCTTTTAGCATTGTGTTCTCTCATTCATCTATTCTCCTCTGGACAAAATGACAAGATGGAAAAACTCACCTCAAAAAAAAGAACAAGAGGCAGTACCGACTGCCAGGGACCTAATCGATACAGAAATTAGTAAGATGTCAGAACTAGAGTTCAGAATGACGATTATAAAGATACTAGCTGGGCTTGAAAAAAGCATAGAAGATACTAGAGAATCCCTTTCTAGAGAAATAAAAGAACTAAAATCTAACCAAGTCAAAATCAAAAAGACTATTAATGAGGTGCAAAAAAAAAAATGAGGCTCTAACTGCTAGGATAAATGAGGCAGAAGAGAGAATTAGTGATACAGAAGACCAAATGATGGAGAATAAAGAAGCTGAGAAAAGGAGAGATAAACAGCTACTGGATCACGAGGGAAGAATTCGAGAGATAAGTGATACCATAAAGCAAAACAACTTTAGAATAATTGGGATCCCAGAAGAAGAAGAAAGACAGAGAAGGGCAGAAGGTATATTGGAGCATATTATAGCAGAGAACTTCCCTAATATGGGAAGGAAACAGGCATCAAAATCCGGGAGGCACAGAGAACCTCCCTCAAAATCAATAAAAATAGGTCAACACCCCAACAGCTAATAGTAAAACTCACAAGTCTCAGAGACAAAGGGAAAATCCTGAAAGCAGCTCGGGGACAAGAGGTCTGTAACCTCCAATGATAGAAACATTAGATTGGCAGCAGATCTATCCACAGAGACCTGGCAGGCCAGAAGGACTGGCATGATAGATTCAGAGCACTAAATGAGAAAAATATGCAGCCAAGAATACTATTTCCAGCTAGGCTGTCATTGAAAATAGAAGGAGAGATAAAAAGCTTCCAGAACAAACAAAAACTAAAAGAATTTACGAACACCAAACCAGCCCTACAAGAAATATTCATTGATATGCTGTCTGCAAGAGACTCATTTTAGATGCAAAGACACTTCCAGATTAAAAGTGAGGGGGTGGAACTGTCAAATAAATAAAAATATTTTAAAAATAAAAATAAAGTGAAGGGGTGGAAAACCATTTACCATGCTAATGGACATCAAAAGAAAGCTGGGGTGGCATTCCTTACATCAGACAAATTAGATTTTAAACCAAAGACTGTAATAAGAGATGAGGAAGGACACTACATCATACTTAAAGGGTCTATCCAACAAGAAGATCTAACAGTTGTAAATATTTATGCCCCTAATATGGGAGGAGCCAATTATATAAACCAATTAATAACAAAATCAAAGAAACGCATCAACAACAATACAATAATAGTAGGGACTTTAACACCCCCCCCACTGAAATGGACAGATCATCTAAGCAAAAGATCAACAAGGAAATAAAGACTTTAAATGACACACTGGATCAGATGGACTTCACAGATATATTCAGAACATTCCATCCTAAAGCAACAGAATACACATTCTTCCTTAGTGCACATGGAACATTCTCCAGAATAGATCACATCCTAGGTCACAAATCAGGTCTCCACTGGTACCAAAAGACTGGGATCATTCCCTGCATATTTTCAGACCACAGTGCTTTGAAACTAGAACTCAATCACAAGAGGAATGTCAGAAAGAACTCAAATACATGGAGGCTAAAGAGCATCCTACTAAAGAATGAATGGGTCAACCAGGAAATTAAAGAAGAATTAAAAAAAAATCATGGAAACAAACGAAAATGAAAACACAACTGTTCAAAATCTTTGGGATGCAGCAAAGGCAGTCCTGAGAGGAAAGTATACAGCAACACAAGCCTTTCTCAAGAAACAAGAAAGGTCTCAAATACACAACCTAACCCTACACCTAAAGGAGCTGGAGAAAGAACAGCAAATAAAGCCTAAACCCAGCAGGAGAAGAGAAAAAAAAAAGATCAGAGCAGAAATCAATGAAATAGAAACCAAAAGAACAGTAGAACAGATCAACGAAACTAGGAGCTGGTTCTTTGAAAGAATTAATAAGGTTGATAAAACCCTGGCCAGACTTATCAAAGAGAAAAGAGAAAGGACCCAAATAAATAAAATCATGAACGAAAGAGGAGAGAGCACAACCAACACCAAAGAAAGAACATATTATGAGCAACTCTATGCCAGCAAATTAGATAATCTGGAAGAAATGGGTGCATTCCTAGAGACATATAAACTACTAAAACTGAACCAGGAAGAAATAGAAAACCTGAACAGACCCAAAACCACTAAGGAAATTGCAGCAGTCATCAAAAATCTCCCAACAAACAAGACCCAGGGCCAGATGGCTTCCCAGGGGAATTCTACAAAACATTTAAAGAAGAATTAATACCTATTCTTCTGAAGCTGTTTCAAAGAATAGAAATGGAAGGAAAACTTCCAAACTCATTTTATGAGGACAGCATTACTTTGATCCGAAAACCAGACAAAGACAAAGACCCCATCAAAAAGGAGAAGAGACCAGTATCCCTGATGAACATGGATGCAAAAATTCTCACCAATATACTAGCCAATAAGATCCAACAGCACATTAAAAGGATTATTCACCATGACCAAGTGGGATTTATTCCTGGGCTGCAAGGTTGGTTCAACATCTGCAAATCAATCAATGTGATACAATACACTGATAAAAGAAAGAACAAGAACCGTATGATCATCTCAATAGATGCAGAAAAAGCATTTGACAAAGTACAGCATCCTTTCTTGATTAAAACTCTTCAGAGTGTAGGGATAAAGGGTACATACCTCAAGATCATAAAAGCCATCTATGAAAAACCCACAGCAAATGTCATACCCAATGGGGAAAAACTGAGAGCTTCTCCCCTAAGGTCAGGAACATGGCAGGAATGTCCACTCTCACCACTGTTATTTAACATAGTATTGGAAATTCAGCAATCAGACAACAAAAAGAAATAAAAGCAACCAAATCAGCAAGGAAGAAGCCAAACTTTCACTATTTGCAGTTGACAAGATACTCTATATAGAAAACATAAAAGACCACCAAAAAATTGCTAGAACTGATACATGAGTTCAGTAAAGTCACAGGATACAAAATCAATGTACAGAAATCAGTTGCAGCAGAGAGAGAAATCAAGGAATCGATACCATTTATAATTGCACCAATTACCTTCATACTTGCTTCCAATCAGGGGGTGACAAGAGGTCAATCTCAACTTAATTTTAGTAAGTGATGTAAGGTACAGAGCTAATATGGATATGGAAATATAAATAGTCAAGAAACATATTTTTTAAAGATTTTATTTATCGAGGGACGGCTGGGTGGCTCAGTCGGTTAAGCGTCTGCCTTCGGCTCAGGTCGTGGTCCCAGGGTCCTCGGATCGAGTCCTATATCGGACTTCCTGCTCCGCGGGGAGCCTGCTTCTCCCTCTGCCTCTGCCTCTCTGTCTCTGTTTCTCATGAATAAATAAATAAAATCTTAAAAAAAAAAGATTTTATTTATCGAGAGAGAGAGAAAGAGAGAGCATGAGCAGTGGGGAGGGGCAGAGGGAGAAGGAGAAACAGACTCCCTACTGAGCAGGGAGCCCAACATGGAGCTCAATCCCAGGACCCTGGGATTATGACCTGAGCTGAAGGCAGATGCTTAACTGACTGAGCCACCCAGGCGCCCCTCAAGCAATATTTTTGAAAGAAATTATTTTCCTTATGAATTATATCAATGCCTTTGTCAAAGGTCATTTGACTATGTATGTGTGGTTGGATTTTTTGGACATTTACTCTGTTCCGTGATGTATTTGCCTATCCTTTACTAGAACCATGCTGTCTTGATTTCTGTTCCTTTATGCCAGGAGTTGGCAGTTTTTTTCTGTAAAAGCCAGATAATAAATATTTTATCCTGTAGGGGCCACACTACATAATCTTCTTTGTTTATTTTTACACAGCTTTGAAGTGTAAAAACCATTTTAGCTTTTAGGCCCTCCAAAAAGAAGCCATAGTAGGAATTGGCCTAGTCTTTTGATTTCCAGTTGTAGATATTCAATTATTATACTAATAATTAAATCAGGTAACATAAATTCTCTAATCTTGTTTTCTTTCAAAATTTGCTCAATACTTCAACTTTGTACCTAAAATTTAGTATCATGTTATCAATATTTATTTAAAAAAAACAGGATTTTGATTGTAATTGCATTGAATTTACAGATTAATTGGAGAATAATTAATATCTTTATTGTTCTAAAATCATATACTTGAATGGCTATTCCAATTAATTTCATGACTGAAAATGATAAAATAATTGAGTACTCAGCCTAGTGAAACAACTCACTGAGATAATTTTCTCACTTGGTAATGCCACAGTCTTGTTTTAACGTGTGTTTGTTTGGTTGGTTGTTTTGTGTGATGATAAATGCATTATTCCATAACCCTGTGAGATGAAACTCTGGGCTTTTTCCAATGTTTATCAGCAATTAGAAAGTGGCAAAGGTTCTTAGATCATTTTTACCTAGAAATCAGAAGAAAGAATGGATAAACTGTGGTTATGATCCATAGCTTTTCAGACTAGAAAACACCAATCTATAACATCAAATTCAGGAACTTGGCGGCTAATTGTAAACCACAAAAATGACTGGATGGAAGCATAGTCAGATGGTTCCCTTTATTTGTCTTAGTGATAAAACATGAATGACTATAAGCTCAATCTGGACATTGAGATTTATATCTGTCACAGAGACCACAGTTTAATTGAGAGGCTCCTGAATGACAAGACCCCTATGTTCATGACATGAAAGCTGCTTAAAAAAAAAAAAAAAAAAAATCACTCAAGAGTTTTCTTGGATTCTGTGGCTGACCTTTCTGTAGGAGTCTTGTTATGCTTTCATACTTGCATTTTATGCTCCTTACATTCATGTTATCTTGTCTTTTCCCCAAAGTACAAATTCAGGTTAGTTTAGTATAATTCTGAACCATTAAAAAAGGAGTTCTTTTAAAATTTTTCCTCAGCTCATTAGTCTGCATTAAGCTTCTCAGTACTGCATTTGTCATCTTTTAGCCTTATTATTGACCACATTGTTCTTAATTATTTACTGATCCTCTTAATTTAGAATCACAAGGAATCATAGTATCAGGAACATTTTCTGATTCAGTTATTGCCAAGATTTGAGAATAACAGGGTAGCTAATTGGAAGTTCTCTTCCACTTTGATGCCAAACCTTTGCACTATTGTATTTTTATCCTTTAGAAAATATCTAGGGACGCCTGGGTGGCTCAGTCAGTTAAGCATCTGTCTTCGGCTCAGGTCATGATCCCAGGGTCCTGGGATTGAGGTCCGCGTCAGGCTCCTTGCTCAGCGGAGAGCCCGCTTCTCCCTCTGCCTGCTTCTGCTGTCTTTCTCTCTCTCTGGCAAATAAATAAATAAAATCTTAAAAAAAAAGAAAATATCTAATAATTATTTTATTTTTTTCAGAAGTTTTAAGATAGCTATTACAAAGCCATCCATGACTTCGATTAGATTCTAAGCTTAATTCAATTATTAAAGGAGGGGAAAAGTCTCTCACTTCTACTTTAAAAGTAGTTGGCTAAATGGGAGCTCGAGTATCACATACAGAATATGATTTGTGCACTAAATTTCTGGAAGTAAGTTTTGAAAAGTACTTTGTTTAGCTACCACAGTGGGATAGATTGCATCAGATAATGAGACACATAGCATGATCACATTAGTTGTTTGTGATCAAAGATGGTGTTGGAAAGTTTTTCACAGGAGCAGGAAGACTAAAATATTGGATGCAGTACTTGCTCTTAGTAGAATCTTATAGAGACTGCCTAGGGGTTTTGAACGCCACTTCCCTTTGTTCCTGCTATTCACGTTGCAGATCCATGTCTAAGTGTTTGTATGTATATGAGGCTTTCAGTTGCAGCTAACTACTGCAGGTTGAGCTATTCCCCTTGTATGTACAGTTTCAACAATTGTTTGTCAGTATGCCCTTGTAGACCATCATCCATTTTTCATCCATGAATAATTTCTGCAGTATGTTTCCTATCACCCCTCACCACTGTAAGAATTTTTTTTCTTCTCGTTTATTTTCCTATCAAATTGTCTAGACCATATATTGTAGCCAAATATATTTCAAGCTCATTCTTAAAATTTAATTCAAAAAAATCTGATTTAAATTTGATGTGATATAGGAGACACTGGTCCAGAGGTCCTTTTTTCATTGTATTTTCATTTGTTGCTTCACTTTAGGAAAAAAAAAAATATTGTGACCTTTTATTTCTTAAGGATGGTTCCTAGTTGATAATACCATAGGACAGAAACTATGTATTTTGTGTATAGCTTGTTAAATATTTATGGTTGTTGACTGTTAACTGCTCTGGAGACCACTAAATGACATTGTTAAACTGAATGACTCCTTTTAAACAACAAAAATCAGGGGTGCCTGGGTGGCTCAGTTGATGAAGCATCTGACTCTTGATCTCAGGGTTGTGAGTTCCAGCCCTGCACTGGGCTTCATGCTGGGTGTGGACCCTACTTAAACAAACAAACAAACAAACAAAAAACATATATGATAAACAACAAAAATTAAACGGTGAATAAACTTAAAGATCTAATTGGCTTTAGTCAATGATTCATGAATCAGGCAGCATCCAACTAGCAAATAGAAAGGACCTCCACTAATCTGTAGAAAAGGAATGGTTTTTAAGGCAGAAGAAGGGCACAAAACAAATTTATTATCAAACAATGCCTTGTTTCAAGCAAGGTCACCTTCCTAAGGGGGACATATGGGCTCTGTCAGGCAGATTACCTCACTAGTACTGACTGGGTAACTCCAGGTTGAGTGGTTGAAGGTTATATTGTTGAGAGAGGTTGAAGCTGCAATTAGGTTAGGTATAAAGTCTTAGTTTACTGATGTGGGGCTTAGCACAAGGAAGTCCATCTTGGACCTCTTGTCTCTAACACTCCTTAATGATCAGATTATCCTTATCATTTCATAGGTGAAGGCATTGAGCTCAAAGATGTGAAATGCCCTTCAGTGCACTAATTGTTTCCATATCTCTGACTAGAGCTCAATTTTCTAACCTGAAAACAAGTTTTGTTGATAGCAATTTTTCTTACCTTTATGTGAGTTTATCTTCTGTAAAAGACTCATATATCTAGATTAAGGTTGACCTTATATTTATCATCTATTCTGGGACTTATATGAGAGTAATAGTGATAAAATTTTAAATTGAATATTAAAATATTTATTTAGTGACATAAATATTGGTTTTATCATAATTGTGTTCACATAAAAATGCCTATTCAAATTAAAAAAAAAATAAAATCAGTTTTGGGGCTACCGGGTGGCTCCATCAGTTGGGTGTCTGACTTTTGATTTTGGCTCAGGTCATGATCTCAGGGTTGTGGGGTCAAACCCCACACTGGCTCCGTGCTCAGCAGAGTCAACTTGATATTCTCTCCCGCTTCTTCTCTCTCTGCCCCTCCCTGTGCTCATATGCACGCTCTCTGTCTCAGATAAATAAATAATAAGTAAATAAATAAATAAATAAATTTTATTTTTTTCCTTTTTTTCTTCAAGTTTAATAAATATCTTTTAAAATATAAATAAATAAAATCAATTTCTATAAGATAGCATATATCTGTGTAAATTAAAACAAGGTTCAAAGGTGTTATGTTGAATACCTGAGCATCTAAAAGAGCTTAAACAAAAATACATATTTATGCATTTTAATCAATTACTTATAACTGTATATTTTCCAATATAATATATTTTTTCATATAGACTTTTTATGGAATTGCCTACAAATCTTCCTTAAGGTTGCCTTTTTGGTTAATAAATTAAAAATGTTTACTGGAATTTCAACTGTCTTTTCTATATATTATGATAGCTTCAATTGAGAAAGGAATCATTCTACAGGTGCTAAGGAATCTGGCAAACTCAGCAAATCCATTAAATGGATAATATTCACAGTAAGGTTTTTTTAAATATTGAAATATGTAAATACCACAAATATTTTAAGTAATATTTTATAAGACAAAACTAATCTCATAAATTATCTCTATTAATAATTATTTTGAATATTTTAACAAATATATGTATACACAATCATAGACCTTATTTTTATTCAAATATGTATCAGAACATAAATTTACCCAATAAAAAATGAAAGGTTCATTGAAAGAGTCTTCCCATTAGTTGTGATATTACAAAGTGCAGTTAAAGAATTCAAAAGTAAGTCTTTCATGCCAATTAATTTTTCATCATTTAGTTTCTTCTGTTCCCTTTGCTTACATAAGGATACATTTTAATATCTTCCTATTTTATATTAAATAAATACAATTCACTAAATGCTGAGTTTTGTAGCACTTCATTGATTAAATATTTTAAATAAATATTTCAAACATGTTTTGAATTAAAAGACACTACAATTTATATATTTCACTTACAAAAAAGTTTAATATTGTAAGACGCTTTTTGATCTAAGCACAGTAAAGTTTCAAAATTTCTAAAATACTACAATCAGCAAAGAAACTGTATTACAAGGCTGATTTTAGCCAATATCAGCTATATCACAAAACTTTATAGTTCAGTTACTTTAAATATACATAAAAATATTGTAATTGTTGCCAAATGTAGCTTCTATTTCAATAGGTACATTAGTGCAGCTTAGTTGGACATAGAAATGAATGGTACATGGGCCACAACCAATTCCCAGTATACTCCTGCTCCATAGGTTTCTTAATTTGGTTGGAAGATTATTTTACCAATTTTCTCTGTCCCCACAATGTTTGTATTCATATTGTCACCTCAAAACCAAATAATTTTATCTTATATTTGAACATTTTAACTGAATTTGCAATAACATTCACAATAATGTCTGATATTTCTCCTTAGATAATGTGAACTTTTAGCAACTTGACCTGAATTTTATAATGAATTGTCTGTAATTATCTATTCATTTTCTATCTTCTCTTCTGGTATTTGTTTTTGCCTTCCTCCTTTCCAACCTACTTATTCCATTTTTCTACTCCAATGAATTTTTTGCTAAATCCCTTGATATTATTATTCCCTTTTATAATTTAGAAGATTGGTTTATTCATTTATCACATATATTTGATATTTTTTATGTTAACAGATTTTTAAATATTTACAACTTATGAATTATGTAAGAAACTTAAAATAATTTTTGGGGGGTGTTTGGGTGGCTCAGTCGGTTAAGTGACTGCCTTAGGCTCAGGTCATGATCTCAGGGTCCTGGGATCAAGCCCCAGGACCCTGAGATCATGCTCCCTCCTCAGCAGGGAGCCTTCTTTTCCCTCTCTCTCTGCCATGCCCCCTGCTTGTGCTCTTTCTCTATGTCTGTCAAATAAATAAATAAAATATTTAAAAATAAATAAATAAATAAAATAAATAATACTGTTCACTTTACCCCTCATTTATATCTCTGGTGTTGTGCTGTTATAGTTGTCATATTTTATTTCTATATAATATATGTAGCTATTTTAGATGTACATATAAATATAGAACATATATAAAATATAACTCTACATAGGATCTAGACATATACATACATATTTTATATAATGGAGATTTCTAAATATATGCATATTTTATACATTATTATTTTTCAAATCATTATTAGTCTTTTAAATAATTTGCATTAAAAATTGTGTTTTCTATTTATTCATATATTTACCATTACTTAGGCTCTTCATTTCTTTCTATATTTATAGTCTTTTATGTGGGATCTTTTTTTTGTCAGTCTGGGTGCATTTAAAATTTTTCTCTTTAGCTCTGATTTTCAGCCACTGGTCTATCATTTCTGGTGTTGTGTCTTTCCTGGGGTTTTCTGAGATTCCTAAATATGTCTGTTGATGCATTTTATCAATTCTGTAAAATTATTTACAATTATATCATCTCCATCTCCTTTCTGGATTAGCATTTGATATTTTCCCATAGGTCTCCAGTATTATATCTAGTTTTCTTTCTTCTTTCTTTTTTTCCTCTGGGTTCAGACTAGATACAATTAATTAATTTGTCTTAAGTTTTTCTTTATTCTGTTGTGTCCAGTCTGCTGTTTTGTTCATCAATTCATTCTTTATTTCAGATATTATATTAGTCAGTACTAAAATTACCATTTACAGGGTGCCTGGGTGGCTCATTCAGTAGACCATGTGACTCTTGATCTTGGGATTGTGAGTTCGAGTCCCATGTTGGGTGTAGGGATTGCTTAAAATTATGAAACATAAAAAAAATAAAATAAAATTTCCATTTGCTTCTTTTATTAGGATTTTAATTTCTATACTGAAATTCTTCATCCTTACCACTTTAAGTCCAACTTTTCCTCACTAATCACAAAAGTTATTTTAAAGTTTTATTGCTCAATATTTTTCTTTATTATGGATTCCATTTCTTTGTTTCTTTGGATAACTCAAATATTTTTACTCTATCACGGAGATTATGGAAGAGACTGTGGTAGATAATATTTATTCTCACAGAAGACCTGCCCCTTCTTCTATAGGGTCTCATGTATGAAGATCTTATTTTTACAACTTAATCCTGAATTGAGCTTTAGTTAATGTCAACTCAGCACTGACTTCATATAATTTAAAGGTAGTATCAATTACTTCCCTTCCAAAGGGTTTGGAATATAATCACCACTAGATTCCAGAGAGATCTCTCTGCTTTATAGCCCTGTCTTCTGCACCATCACATCTCCATGAAAAACCAGTGGAGAATAAAAGGGGGAAGGGAAAACTTTTGTCTTTGCTTCTGGGCTTTTCCAGAATTCAATCTGTCATTTTAGTCTGCAGGTTCTGAAATTTGGCAGGCAACTAATACCAACATACCAATATTGGGCCAAAGTAACATGTGCCTTCTGATATGATGTGTTCTAAAAAATTGTTTAACTTGATCCTAATCATGAGGAAATATCAGACAAAGCCAAATAGAGAGACATTATGCAAAACCAACAAACGAAAACTTGGTTTGTACTTTTAATAAAATATCAAGCTAAGAAACACAAAGAAAGGCAGAAAGATTATTCTGGATTAGAGAATATAAGGACATGACAACTAACAGCAATGCATATCATGGACCAGGGATGAAAAGAGCTGTAAAGAACATTATAGGAACAACTTGACAAGATTTGAATATGGACTGTGGGTTAGGTAATAAAATTTTATCAAAGCTAATTTTTTAAAAAATTTTGATGATTTAAGAGAATGTGCATATTATTCACAAATACACGCTAAAACATGTGAGGTAAATGTCTGCAACTTGTTCTAAAATAGCTCAGGGAAATGTATGTGTTGCTAGGTAGTGGATCAATAGGATAGAGGGCAGATGATAAAGCAAATGGGGCAAAGGATTAACAAGTGATTAATTGGAGAAAGAAGGACATAGACTCTCTTTGTTCTACTCTTGCAACTTTTCTATAAATTTGAAAATACATCAAAATAAAAAAGATACAAAAATAAACCTTTCTCTGGGATGCCTGGGTGGCTCAATCAGTTAAGCGGCCAACTCTTGGTTTCGGCTCAGGTCATGATTTCAGTGTCATGGGACTAAGCCCACTGTTGGGCTCTGTGCTCAGAGTGGAGTCTGTTTGAGATTCTCTCTCTCTCTTTCCCTCTGCTCCCCCCCCCATCTCTCTGTCTCTCAAATAAGTAAAAACAACCTTTAAAAAAAAAAAAAAGTCTTTCTTTGACCGTTTCCCTTACTCCTGTCATATCTCCTGACAGGGTTAATTCTGTTTCCATCATTCCTCCCCAGGGAAAAAAAAGAGATCATTGACATTGTCTCTCGTAAGGTTTGCACTTGGAATTTAGTTCATTTAGACTGTTTTCAGCTCTAACTCTGAATGGATTAAAAATGTTTACTGGTTATTTTCTCCTGTTTCCATAGAAGTGATGATCTTTTGCAAGCTCCTTTGCCCTAATCTGAAATGGTCAGGTTTCTACACACAGTCTTCTTATAATAATTATTAACTATTAGAATAGAAGCTAATGTTTTTTGAACAGATTTATGTCTTTGGTACTTTAAGAAATTTAGACATATGGCCACTTCAATTATTAAAAAATGATAATTTTCTCTATGGCTGTCTTTAAAGATGTGTTCTTCTTTATCATCATTGGAAAAATGTTTCCTACTGCTTCACAATGATCTTGAGATCCATGGTCCAGCATTTTATTCCTTATATGGTTAGGCAATTTTATTCTATAGTTCCTAAGCAACTAAGAAAAGATTTATGATTTTTATTCAAGAGTAAAGTTATAGTCAAATTACAAGTTCTAGATTTCTTTTATAAAAACTACTCCAATAACTCTGAAGCTATTCTGTGATCTGATTATGATGTGTGGTGTTATGTGCCATTATCTTAACTTCCTAGATAACCAAGTTTCTTTAAATTTCCTGGAGCTGTAGCATTCCTATGAATGCCATACAAAAATATTTTAAAAGAAAAAAGCTTTATTTTTTCCTTTTATAAAATTACTATAGAATAAAATATGCAAAGTTCAAATAAACTTTTATTCAGTCATTGATTTGTTGAGAAGTTACTATGTGCCAGGTATTGCTCGGCTAGGAGAACATATCAGTAAATAAAATACATCTCCTCCCTTTGGAGTTTACATTTACATTCTACTATTCTACTAGGGTGGAGAAAAACAATAAAAAGTAAATAAAATAAATGAGTCATGTGGAAAAATAGAATGTACTACAGGAAAAATGAGAAAATAAAGCAGATTCTAGGGGGTCAGAAATATCAACATGTGTGTGTTTAAATAGGCTTTTCTGGGAAGGCCTCCCTGTGAAGATGGCCCTTGAAGAACAATTGAATGTAAATATTTGCTGAGAAAAAAAGGAAAGTCAACTCTAAGACATAACTACTATTAAATTTTTTCAGTCTTTTTTCTATAGATATCAATATGTTTATTTTTCTTGTAACTTGTGATTTGTTACTTAGCCACATGTTTTTAAAAAAAATTGTTAAAACTTATTAAATAGTGTTCTGGAACAGTGGTTCTCTAAGAGTTCCAGGGTGCCTTTAAAATCCATAGAAGTACCTCACAGGATACAATTTATGGTCAGGAGAAACTAAGTAGCATTCTTAGCTGCCTTACTCCTTGATTAGAGAATTGAGCACCATATACATTTCATTTGGGAGAAAAAATGCAAGTACTAAAGGAGTTTGGAAAAAGTATGTTTTCCGTACTTTAATGCTGGTCTATGATGTAATTTTATAACTTTCTGAATTAGTCCCATATGGTTATGTTTTTAGATCACTTACAATTTTCTTCATATATATATATATATATATATATCTCCTCAATATGATCATGGATAGTTGGAAGGCAGGCAGGCAGGGACCACCCCCCCCTTAGAGGAAACCACCCTTAACAGGATTTTATACCACCCTAGAAGGAGCCCTCCACCCTTTCCCATGTGATTGATAGGTGGCAAAAACCTGATTGGATGACAGGTGTAGGGAGGGTTAATCAGATTAAAACAGCCCATAAAACCCCCCAGATTTAGAAACTCTGGTGGCAACCCTCTTGGGTCCCCTCCTTCCTCAGGAGCTTTGTACTATCACTTTGCTATGGCTCAATAAACATTGCTTGGCTGCCTACCACTCTGTCTGGTCTACCTCTTCATTCTTTGAAAGGTGTAGCCAAGAACCATGGGCATCGAAGGAGAAAATCCTGTAACAAATAGACTAGACATCTCGGCAGCTCTTATGTGTTCAACAATAGAATGGAATTATGTATGCAAATACTACATATAATTGAAGCATGTTTTGTTTGTCAAATATCCTTTTTTTTAAAATATTTTATTTATTTATTTGACAGAGAGGGAGAGACAGTGAGAGCAGGAACACAAGCAGGGGGAGCAGCAGAGGAAGAAGCAGGCTTCCTGCTGAGCAGGGAGCCCGATGTGGGACTCGATCCCAGGACTCCAGGATCATGACCTGAGCCGAAGGCAGATGCTTAACGACTGAGCCACCCAGGCGCCCATTGTCAAATTATCCTATAGTAAGATTATTTATATTTCTAAATCATTACTTAAATGTAGCCATTTATCTGAATACTTCTTTATACAGTATTTTATTTTTAATTGTGAGTCTAGTTGGAAAGGAATAGTATCATTGGTATTTTTTATATTTTTATATTTATTGGCTATTTTTTCAAAGGATGTTGATATCTCCATCATGTAATTAGATGCACAAAATAAATACTGTTGAATGTTTGGGGAAGTAAATTCCATTCCAATTCCAAAGATCTGTAAAAGATACAGTTGCATTTCATTTAGTTGGGGGAATACTGGACTTGAAATTGCTTACTGTGCTTTAGCTCCTCTTCTTTCTAGTCCATCTTTGTAAGCTAATTAATTTTATCTGTCAAGGAGATAGGTGGGTGTCCTAGGTTCCAGGGTGGATGCTGAGATTTGCCTTTGTGCATACACCAGTAGATCTCTATAAGATAAAGATAAAGCTTTTCCTGTAAGTACTTCAATGCTTATGCATGTGCTGTGTAGGCAAGACTAAGAAGTAAGAGGGAAAGTATGTGTAGCAAAAATAATATACTACACTTGGAAAATGCTTGTTTTGCCTTATTAACAAAGATAAATCTATGAAGAAAATCATTTGGCTGATTTAGTTGGTTGGGGAATTCATTTGTTCCCCAAGAAGTTATATTAGGATTCCATCCAGTTCCTCATAATGTATCCAGATGCAAGAAATTTAATTTATGTTTTAAATACAGTAAATGTTCTAGATTAAGGACTGAGTGCCTGCCAAATTTTAAGCTCAGCTGTTTTATTTTTTGCTTAAGATATGAAAAAAAAGTATTGAACTATATAAAACCAAATTATTTGCTTCTTAATTTTTTAATTTGCTGACTCGTATCAAACTTTGGAGAGACCTTGCCAGGCTTAGTGCCTATATACTAGGATAGAGCCTGAGGGATGTTTTAAAAAATCAATTTTTATGTGATTAAAACTTAACTAAACATACTGCCATTTGCATCTAACTTTGCTTTGTAAAATGTCTTGGAAAAGTGCCTGTTCCTTAATGTGCTGATAGTTTTGAATGTCAATAATAGAAGTTTAATATAGAAAAAAATAAGATGTATGGCAAATGTTTGAGAAAACTAAGTGACATTATTTTCTATTCTGTTATATTTATACAAATGATTAGTCTTTTTAAATACCACAAATCCAATAATAAACTTTCTGTGTCATGGCTATTACCCACCATCACCTTTTCCTTGATACTAATTGTTCCTTACTTGTCTTCCTTTTTTTTTTTTTAAGTTAGTTAACATACATTTGTAATACTAGTTGCCGGTGTACAATATACTGATTCAGGTTTCAAGGCCTTAGATTTCAGTGATAACTTGACTGCCATTTCCAAGGTAGGCTGGGGCTACGTTAGACAAGAGTGAAATTTTTTAATGTTCCCTGATCTGTGAGGAATTATGGAAACCTGGGATAAAGAGCAGATATGTGTCTAATTTTAGGGCACCTCGGTGGCTCAATCAGTTGAGCAGCTGGCTCTTGGTTTCAGCTCAGGTCATGATCTCGGGGTCCTGGGATCGATCCGCACTCAGCGGGGAGTCTGCTTGAGATCCTCTCCCTCTCCCTCTGCCCCTCCTCTGCTCTCTCTCTTTCTCAAATAAATAAATGGATCTTTAAAAAATATATATGTGTCTAATTCTAAAGATATTCGGTTCTCTTCTAAAGAATAAGCTCTTTTATTTATTAGGAAAAATAAAATTATACAAAAATTAATAGAGTGATAATAAATATATATTTGAGGACTAACTAATACAAATAAGTTACTGATTAGTTTGGATAAATATTCAAGCTGTATGAGAGAAGAAAGATTTGAGACTGCAAGGTTTTTTGTTTGAGTGTTATACAGTAAAACTGTATGCTATTAGCTCATAAAAGTACCTAGAAAGTCAACTAGGCATTGATTTGTATATGTGTATATAAGAAGAGAAAATTTAAGAAAGAAAATGGGTAACTGGACCAAATCGCAATGTGTGTGTGTGTGTGTGTGTGTGTGTGTGTGTGTGTGTGTGTGGAGACTTCCCCACGCCAATAAAAATTCAACTCAATTCTGATACTATCTACCCAGAGACAGCAGCAGACTCCACAGTAGAGGGCTCAGTCCCACAAGACTGCCTTCCACTTCAGATGCTAATCACAAGCCCTGGTTGTTACTTGTGCTTCTGAGCAACCTGCTACAAATTAGAAGTTCCAAAGACCTTTCCCAACTCAGGATACCAATCGCCAAGTCCAGGTTGTTACCTGTACTTCTGACCAACTGGCCGTAAATCAAAGGTTCCCACAACCCTCTCCTTCAGTTAAATGAATTTGCTAGAATAGATCACAGAACCCAAGAAACCCATTTAACCACTGGATTATGAATTTATTACAAAGGGATGCAAATCAAAAGCCAGATGAAGAGATACATATGGTGAGGTCCCTAACGAATCAGCTTCTGTCCTTATGGAGCTTAGGGCCCGGCATGGTGGCATGTGGAAGCGTTTTGGCTCCCCAGCTTGGAAGATCTCCTAATCTCCTCCTTTCATCATTTTTTGTGGAGGCTTCATTACATGGGCATGATTGATTAAATTATTGGCCATTGATCACTGGTAATTGATTCAACTTCTAGCCCCATTCTCTCCCTGCCCCACCTCAATACCCCTGAAATCAGAGAGTGGGACTGAAATTTCCAATCCTCTATTCATGGTTGGTTCCCCTGGCAACCAGCTGCATCCCTAAGTGCTTTCCAAAAGTTACCTCATTAGCATAAGTCAGTTGTGGTAGAAGGGGTCTTGTTACTCATAACAAGACACTCGTCTCATTTTTATGGCTCTGAACATCTTCAGAGACCAAATATAACAAATGATGCTCCCATTGCTCTTATGATCAGGAAATTCCAAGGGACGTAGGACTTGTGGGCCAGGAACTATGGATGGAGACCAACTATATATGAGAAATATATTTTTGTCATCTGAATGACCAAACATTTATATTTCTCATATGTCACAATATTGCAGAGGTCAATTTAAAGCATGTTGAATTTAATATGTCACATGACATATGTGAGGTTTAAAACATAGGCAAAAGTACTCAAAGGGTAGTTTATTTTCATAGCTATGGAGAGAGTTATTAGCTACTATATAGGGGCAAGTTAAACTTGACAATGAGAAGTAATGCTAAAGAACAAAGAATAATAATGGGTGTTGATTTTTCCATGTTCTTGATGTTAATAATAGAGACTGACAATTATAAATTGATTGAAGTTTTTATTGGTAGTAATATAAAGATAACTTTGCATTTAGACTCATTTGCATTCCAGATTTAAACGAATCTATTATTTCATGTGTTGGAACTGATACCTCCAGTCATCTCTACACATAAGAGAAAATCTTTGGGTTTAAACATATCCTTTATGGTTATTTCCTGCCAGTAGATTGAGTACACATGCAGTTGTGTTTGGCTTCTTAGCTTATAATTATTACATTATGTCTTCTTTTCCAGAAATTCATGTAAAAATATTCTGGCTAGGATGACTCAAGAGGGAAGAGCTGTTCTAGGGATGAAAAACGAACCATCCCATCTGAATGATGGCTCTGTATATAAGTTCTATATCCCTAAAAATCAAACTACCACACAAAATTTAACTTCTTAAATATTCTACATTCCTCTATTTTTCAGAATTGCATATTCTGCCTAGTAGGAAAGGGGTCGAGAACTTAGATGACTAACCAACTACTAGCTAGATAGTTACTCTCTTTTGTATGACTGGGTTTAGAGTTAGAGTGAGGATGTATGTTAAGATGAGAGCCGAACAAAACACCTGTGAATGCAGTCATGTGCATCTCTTCTTTCTCTTTATAAGTGTTTTAGACATATAAAACTGAAAAATTCTTTCTCCATACTTTTCTTGTTACTGGTTTTACTGTTTGCCAATTTTATTTATTAAGAAGAGTCCCCCAAACGATATAGGAAAGTAGGGAAAATAAGCATTTATTATATTGGAATAACATGCACTCAATCTTCTGACATCAAATCCCTAAGTAAACTTAGTAGGGGAACAATTTAGAGTCTAATTGTTATCAGTTAGCTATTGCTACAAATTGCAGCAACACAAACCATGCTCAAACTCAGTAGCTTAAAACAACATTTGGTTTTATTCTTACATTGGCAAAATAGCTGTGACTCAGTTGATCTAGTCTGGGTCTGAATGTGTAGCTCTGTTTTAGGTTGTGGCGGCCGAGATGTCATCGTCCCGCCTCATTCTCCTCTCACTTTCTTTCTGTGAACAGAAACCTATGCGCTTCCCATTGCAATGCTAAAGATGTAAAAGCGGGTAGAAACACACGAAGCCTTTTGCTTAGCTAGGCTTGTAACCGGCATACATGGGCTTCCGCCCATGTGCCATTGGTTAAAGAAGCCCATGCTATTATGGGTTGAATTGTGTCTTCCCAAAATACGTCAATGTCCTAACTCTCAGTACTTATAAATATGACCTTAATTAGAAATTGGGTGTTTGCACATGATCAAGTTAAGCTGAAGTCATTAGGATGGGCCTTAATCCAATATAAAGCACTTAATTCTTTTAAATCAAGAAACACCTGAAGATACCAGAAGCTAGGAGAGAGGCATACGAATAATGCTCCCTCAGAACCAGCTCTCCCAACTCTTTGATTTCAGAATTCTGGAGTCTAGCCTCGTGAGACAATCATGTTTCTTTGGGATATGGTAGGACATATTTTTTGTGTGTACATGCTCACATACAGATAAGTTATTGCTATTTTCCTGCCATTCACTTGAATTCATAATTTTGTATCCTGAATGAGAAACCCCCAGTGACATTTTTCACTCCTAAGAAAGGTCAGCATCATATAACCTAAACCTTCTTGTATATTTTTATTCAACTTCATAGATGGCAGTGTTTAAAATATGGTATTTCTCTAAAGAGTAGAAACCATTGTCTTCAGCAATTCTTAGCTTTCAAGGAGGTAAAAAAGGGGGGGGTTTGATCACCCAAAGAAACAAAAGCTTTTCCAAATCATTAAAAAAAAAACGGAACTAGCATTATTCACAAAGTTCCACAAATAGTTCTGAATATAGCTCTCTAAATGAATAGCATGTACACTGGGCAAATGGAACCAATGAGTTCAATAAAGCAGAAAATCTATTAAAAACCTGCTACAAACAACAACTTGTTATGGATGTTACAGAAATTTCTTTAGAAAATCTCCTTTCAGTTGCTTTTTCCATTTAGTTACTCTGTCAATATTTATTGCATACTCATTGGATACAAACTGCATAATACCTATGGAATACCACCTTCTAAGTGTGGAAACTTAGAAAATGCACACTTCATATTCTGTGCATGTGGGAACTTAACTGGAGTATACATAAAATAAATACTTAAAACTAAATGATTATTTGTCTTGTGAATATATGTTCCAGGTATAATAAACATATTTAAACAAATCAGCAGTAAAGTTTTTATCACAGACTACAAACAACAGAGCTAATATCTAGAAAATATTACAAACACTTTATTCAGGAATAAGGAGATTCACCATGAAACTATAAATCTTAAATGTCAGGACCCCTCAGCTACATGAACCCTTCCAAAGGCCCCAGGAAGGTCCCTGTCAACGTGGTTCCATGATGATATATATTTAGAAAATTTCAAAAGTGAAAAACATTAGCCAAAATTACGTAAAATCATTCTCCCTTTACAGTGTGAATTGCTTGCTCTCACCATTCCCCTCCTGAAGCATTGCATTGGAGTGGTCATGCACATCTTTGCAATATTGCTAAAGGGATGTTGAGTTGAGACGTGTTCTTTTTGGGTTGAATAGAACATTTCTGTGTATACACTTCCACATACAGATAAGTTACTGCTATTTTCCTGCCACTCACTTTCATTCCTAAGGCCGTATTCTGAATTTTGTATTGTACAAGTTTCAATAAAGAGAGCTTAGAGTTTCCAACATTTTTTTCCTAACTCACTTTAAAAAAAAAGTCCGTTTCTCTGATAAACTATAGCTGCTAATCAACAAGGCAGAGAAGCCTGTTATTTCCTCTCCTCCTCTTACCTGAAACTGATGATAGGATATCCCTGAAGAAACTTTGTTGATTTTCCTGTCACACTGCTTGAACAATTATAGTAGCCAGCTGAGAACTGAGAAGGGTATGAAACTGATGAAACTGTTTTCCTTCCAGGTCAACCATGCATATGATCATTGACATCACCATATGTCATTAAAAACATGATATTTATGTGTGGAAGGCAACTTTAATCCATACCTTAGGGCAACTCAGTTTTTGAAAAAACTTTAGAATCCACAGTGCAAACATGGTTATGGAAACATTTGAAATATTATTCTTGAACTGTGTACCAGAGTTTTGGGGAGTGATTTTGTTTTTGTTTTTTGTTAGTATACAGATGTCAGGATTTTCTTTAGCAAAACAAGTGGCATCCAGTAGCTATGTTTACTCAGAAACACTGTGTAGGTGCCACCAACTTTGCATCATCTGATGGCCAGGATCATCCAAACAGCGCTTAAATTCTGTTTGGGCTTGTGTATCCCTCCTTGACTCAATGCACTTCATTTTGTGAAGAACTGTTCCCCGACCTATGTTGGCTGATCCTGCCCTCAGATCAAGCACCAATCTTGAGGTACACCTCCCTGAGTGTCTGTGGAAAGAGAGTGGGTAAATTAGAAAATTAGTTTATAAATGTGTGTATGCTGCTGATAAATGTTTGGATGTTTGGCAGTATCACCCAAGTAGTGAAGCTGTTGCAGGGAGGTGCAAATCCTCCATTTACCTTCAGCTATCGGAGGCTACTGAGATTTACTAGACAACAGCAATAATGAAAATTTCCTTGGTTCAGCTTACACATGACCTACCCATCTGACAGTTACTTGAAAGATAAGAAGGGGTGTGTGTGTGTGTGTGTGTGTGTGTGTGTGTGTGTGTGTATGAGAGAGAGAGAAAGAGGAAGAGAGGGGAAGGAAGACAGAAAGGGAGAGAGGAGAGCCAAAGAGGGGAAAGAGGAGAGACTGACAGCGAAGTGAACTTTGTCTGAAATGTTACAAAGGAGGGGAGGTGAAGGAAGAAGTCTTATTGCCGTCCTGCCTTCTCATTGTGATTCCCACTCCCAAGAACCCTAGTAAATCAAAGCAGTAGTCTCTCTTTTACATTATTTCTGTATGTTCTCTGATGGTGGGGATGCTTTTATATTAATTTTGTATCTCTATGACCTAACACAATTCTGGGCACATAATGAGTACTCAGTAAATGTCTGGTACATTTAAAAAGTGAATGAGTGAATCGTATTTCTCAGTTTTCAAAAAATTTCAATAACATCTTATTTCTCCACTTATCTCTAAGTAGCTCCCTATTTTAGCAAGAAACAATAAGTGATATGATCATTACATTTCTTAGTATTTGTAGACAACCATGCTTAACCTCTGTGCCTCATTCTTTTTCATCTTTAAAACAGAACTAATATTAGTACCTAGTTCACAGATGTGTTATGCATGGATTCAGCGCATGTGAATCGCATTGAGCTGTGCTTGCCACATAGTAAACACTCAATAAATCTCTGCAGTTATTACAATCCCATTTTGTCAATATGGGATATTGCTCAAATGTAACGGTAAAGGTACAGTTATTAAAGCTGATATATTTTATGTTGTTTCCAATTCTTTCACCTTTTTAAATGCACTGCCAAATTTTCTGGCATATAAACTATGCCACAAACACAGAAAATATTTAAACCTAATTCAGAAGATCAGAATAACATAATCAATATTATTAATTTAATAGTAATATACTCAAATTTGTATTCTATAAGCTGAGGATGTTCTTTATTCCCTAGTGTCTATGGAACATCTACAAAATTATATTATTTAAAAAAATTATATTATTTTGCAGGCCACAAAAAATTCTCAACAAATTTTGAAAGTAGAAATAGCAGAGGTCGCATTTTATGACCACCAAACTATAAAACTAGAAATTAACATTTTAAAATTTAGAACTTGAGAAATAAAGAACATTGCCTTAAATCCTGGGTTAAAATGGAAATAGAAGTGTGATGTGATCATAGTCTATTTAGAAAATAATTACAGTACAAACACTATATTTTATTTGATGGTGTTCAGCCGATACTGTAGTTGGCAGAAAATGTGGTGTATCTTAAATGTTCCCACAGTTTTGCAAGTAAAAGGAAAATAATAAACTGTATAGTTAACTCAAGAAATAGAAATATAATGTCAAAAAAAAACAAAATAGCAAAGAAAGTAGGAATTAAGACTCTGAATAGCAGAAGCTAAGCAGTTAGGAAACAGGAACTCCTAAGTGCTTACTGATGAAGACATTTAATATTTTCTTTGAAGAGTAATACCATCCACATATACCTAGCAGGTGTAATCAAGACAAAAAGAAATTGTAAAGAGATAATATTGGAAATAAGGAAGGTTTTTTAAAATAAAAATAATTGAGAAAAATTTAAATGTATTTGGAAGATTTTTTAAGTATGAAATAAAAATCTTCAGGCCTGTATGTTAATACATTAAAAAAATCTAGGAAAAAAGGGATTTTGCACGAAATATGAATGAACAAAATCAGCTTGTGAAGTAGAACACCTGAGAGGACTCAAATACAGAAGACCTTGAAAATTCTATCAAAGAACTACTTCCAAAACAATGTCAGTTTTCTTTCAAAGGTTAAAGAGCCAACTAACTTCTATTATATTTTAAACATTTGAAAGCATAGAAAATAGAATTTTTTTTTCAGATTCATGTTTTAAGCCAGCAATACTTAACAAAGTTAGCATAGAATAGTAGAAAGTGTAAAAAAATAGTAGAGAGTGAAAATCATAGCCAATCTCACTTAAAAATAAACATGCAAAAATTTAAAAATTATATTGTTGGGTATTCATAATTATTATGTTCTATTTCCTTCATAAAGAATCTGATGAAATATAATTTTTCCTTTTAATTAGGTGAGTGATGAGTGCACAGGCCTCCTTTTTTTTTCATTCTACATTCTTGTGTCTTATATCTTTTATAATATAATATTTTGAAAAAAAAATCTTTTATGTTGAGAATAGATTCTGAAGGCAGAAAACCAGAGGATAACATGGTGGTCCAGGTACAAGATGATAATGACTTGGACTCTGGCAGGAGTCACCAAGTAAAAAATGATTTGATTGAGAATATTTCTTAATGTTATAGTTAACAGAATTTTCTGATAAGAGGAACTGATGAATGAAAAATATCTCCTGTGTTTTTGGCTTAGGTAATACATTTGATGGGGGGGATGTTGGAGAAAGACTTTGATCTAGTTAAGAGTGCAATTTAAGAGTTAATATTTTTGATATTTCAATACTTTAAGGTATCTATTAGGTCTCCAAGAGAATATTTCAAGTAGTCAGTTCAATATATAAGTTAGAGGTCAAGTGAGTGGTCAGGTCTGGAAATACAAATTGGGAAATACAATGATCTTTAAAGCCATGAGGCTCAATGATATCCCTTTAGGAGAGAATGGAGATGGAGAAAAGAGGAGACTTAAGGACTGTTTCCTGTGGCTGTTCAGAATTACAGTGTCTGAAGGAGGTCTGCAAAGGAGAGGAATCAGCTGAGTGCATAAGAAAGAGTGACCATTTCATGAAGAAAAATGCTAGGAGGGAACGAGATCTAAAAATTAAATTGAGAGAGGCTTGCATGAAATAAAACAGATGATGCAAATGCTATAGGTAGTTGATAAATATGAGACCTATGGGTTGAATTAAAGTGATAAAAATAGGTAAAATGGATGAGAATTCTTTTTAAGTTGGAACTTCTTATAGGAAATGTATATTCTAATGGGAACTCCTCAGTAGAGAAGAATATATGGATGCTGAAGATTAGGGGTGGCATATATATTGGAGCAAAAGCCCTGAATGAAGAGGTGAATGGATCAAGAATACAAGTGGAAGAGCTGTCCATGGCATAGTCACCCATCATAGCAGAAGGAAGGAAGATGTAGGTACAGATGCAGAGACTTACTAGATTTGGACATGAAAAGATGATTGGGTTCTCATCCACTTGCTTC
Source organism: Eumetopias jubatus (assembly GCF_037043125.1). Taxonomy (NCBI): domain Eukaryota; kingdom Metazoa; phylum Chordata; class Mammalia; order Carnivora; family Otariidae; genus Eumetopias; species Eumetopias jubatus. Next base: position 44,416,236 of record NW_028274820.1, on the reverse strand, counting down.
TCTTTTCTTGGGGAAATACGATACAAGACTATCAACTGAGAGTGGAAATGGAGAAGGTGGCAGTGGAGGTTTATGAAAAGAAGAACTGAGGTAGAGATCTCAGAAAGTGGGATAGTGACTTGGGCAGGAAAATTTACCCTGGTCTGCTATACTATCTAATAAAGAGTGGTGGGGCCAATGGACTGGAAGGAAGTGAAGGAAAGAATTTGAACAAGAACTTGGCAAGTTAGAGTGGAGGTGGTGGTGGGCACAATCGAGGTGGCTGAGCGAGATGGGCTAGATGGGGCCGAGATGCAGTGGATTAAACGTCTGAGTGGGGAGGGTGACTGGGAAGACTTGGAGTTATGCTCAACACTGAAGAAAGAAATATGTACCTCATATGGCAATATGTACTAATGGTCCCTTAGTGGAAGGTGACTCTCAACCTGAATTATGTATTGCCTATTCTGAGTGAGCTCCTTGACAGTGAGTTCCATTTGGGGGTTTGCACGTGGGAGAGGAATGGTGGTTTTACCCAGTACACATGGCAACTTTAAGACTTCTCTTAAATCCTGCTGTGGAATTAGGGTTCTATATTCAAACTGATTTAGCTACAGCTCGTGATCTTTCAGTGCTTACAGTCTAAATCATAGTTCAGATCACAATGTTTATTTAACTTAAGAAATAAACATTTTAAACATAGTAACTCTCACAAATATTTTGTAAACATTAATTTGTGCCCGGCTAGAGGAAGGTGATTTTCATATCTGCTGGGCTGCTTCCTCCTTAGCTCTTGTATTTTTTTTCTTAATGATCCACTCCCAACAGGTATTTTGAGACTCATTGTTCATTGAGGTAATTCACTTGCGTATGATTTAAAATGGATATTAGTTTAGGAAAAATACAAGTTCTTTTCTATTACCTAACAGTAGTCCTGTATCAAATTTCTCCAACTAGAAGTTTATGCAAGTGGATTATTCTGGCTCCTAGTAGAAATGTGTCCAGAAATATGACCACCGACTTCACTATACTCACAATCATGTAAGAAATGGACAGCAAGGGCGCCTGGGTGGCTCAGTTGGTTGGGCGACTGCCTTCTGCTCGGGTCATGATCCTGGAGTCCCTGGATCGAGTCCCGCATCAGGCTCCCCGCTCAGCGGGGAGTCTGCTTCTCCCTCTGACCCTCCCCCCTCTCATGTGCTTTCTCTCTCATTCTCTCTCTCTCAAATAAATAAATAAATAAAATCTTGGAAAAAAAAAAAGAAATGGACAGCAAAATCATCTCTGCTTATTTGTCACAGATTCAGTCTAGAAACGGACCACTCTATTTTTCCCTGCTCCCTAATACTTCTATAAAGATATAGAAATACAATATGTCAATTTTGCTTTATATTTCTGTATGCATCTTGGCATTCAGTGCTTAGGGAGGGGTAATCTCTTGTTATTAAACAATGAAATCATATTTCCTCTTTTAGCTAAGGTACTAGGAAACTCAAGCTAATTCAAATGTCAAAGTGTGATAATTTATCACGAGCTACTCCTTTGCTTTTGTGCATAACCATTTTTAACGAGCATTGGCTCTTGCTCTTATTCTTTTGGCCTTTTTTCAATGGGTGACTTGTACTGATCCTATTTATTATAAGCTTCCCGTGGTCCTTTCGGATGTAGTCAGGGAAAAAATGCTCAGCATTTATTTTTATTTTCACATTATTTAGAGTTTTTTACTATACCAGCTCTACTTCATCTCTTGCCTTGTCTGGAAAATGGCAACCTTGAAAAGATGCCCTTACTTCCCCACACTCATCTCTCCTAACTGAGCTCTTACCCATTCAAATCTAAATTCACCTCCCCTTTGTCAGGTCCTTGAACACACTGAGCTTCCCTTGGACCTTTCTTTTGTTTTCAACATTCTCTCCACTTCCTCCTCTTCTAATTACCGCTCTTCCCTCAGATATCCCTTTAGAGATCAATTATTGACCTGCTAGCCAGTTGCTTCCCTGTGCCCTTGTTCTCCAACCAGATCTGATTAAGTGCTCCCTCCCGTGCTCCCAAAGTCCTCCCCATCACAGTCTCCACGAAGCTATATTTTAATTATTTGTTTATATAACAGTATTCTTCATTATCCCAGAAGTTCCATGAGAATAAGGACTCTGTACATTTTGTTTATAGCTACATCCTCCCAAACTATATATGCTCAATTAATGTCTTGAATGCATGTATATATATTTCTTCTGACTCAATATATTAAAAATATTTTAATTTAGATCTCAAAATATATACTTTTTATATTTTTATCTGAATATGAATCTCAGTAATTAGATATTCCATCCAAAATAGCATGGATGTTTATGAAATTATTCATTGAACATTTTCTTTTTCTTTATTATAGAGATAATTTCCTACCTTTCTGTTATGTTTTAATTGCATGGATTTGAAGGCCAGCAATATATGGGAAATTTTACTGGTCAGATTACTATGCTGAATTTATTCCATTTTGTTTTACTTAACTGTGATATAAAGAGTTTCAATTAGCACACTGGCAGCAATAAAATCCTGTGTCAATACATTATAGCAATATTCTAAGCATGAATGCGTTTTAGTAGGGATACAAATCATTAGTAATGAAGTGGTCCTGTGACAGATTAGAAAAATCTAACTAAGCAGAATGACCTAACATGCATTTTGCTTATCAAGTGGAGATTGAAGATGAGTTGCACCACCAGACAGGCTACAGATTATAAAAGTCAGTAGTTGCCCCAAACTTTTCTGAATATAAAAGTCTAATTTCTGTGGTGACATTAATTCTTCTTTCCTAGCTTATGAATTAACACATCCACATTTTCACTTTTAAAAAATGACAAATTGACAAAATTATAGAGAAATAAAATATGTACTTTTAGTTTGATGCTCTTGTTTATTAGATAAAATGAGAAAGCTAAAAACTCAGTTGATGAAGCAATTTACCCAACGTGCTATGGCTTGTAAATAACACAAATGTACCTAGTGTACAAATGTTCTGACTTAGTGATTTATGTGTACATAGAAGTCCCTGTCTGGATTAGTGGCTCCAGAATGTATGTTTCAGACTACTAAATGGAAGTTTACAAAATTATTCTTCTGCTTCTTGCTTGCTTCATCCCTTCCTGCAGAAATACCTGTACACGGACTGCTGTTCCTGATATATGTCAGCTGAGGCCATGTAGGCATCAAAAGCACACCATACTATGCTGCATTGAAACAGAACTGATCATTAAATAAAATCTTCATAATATGAGTACTGTTTCTTGCAGAGAGACAAGAATTATTGCATGTTAATCTCATTGTAGAATATAAAATGCTTGTAATTAAATTTTTTCTGAGTCAATAAAAACCTTGGATTACATATTTCCAAGGAGACAGGGTTGTTTGTTTCACTATTACAGACACAGAGGGATTTAAACAAATAGAGAGACACAAAGAAGTTACAGAGTAGTAGAGATTCTGACATAGCAGCTATCATGACCAGAAAATTCTCTCAGCATTATTTTACTTTAAACGTGATATTCAAATATTGGAAAATAGTTTACTCTATTAAGTTGAGCATTGTGAAATGCTAAAAGCTTATTTGAAAGTTAATTTGCTTAGCAATTCCTGTAATTTAAAAATAAAGGTGAACTTTAATAAAGCCCATATGAAAATCATTAAGAAATCTGGATTATTTTGAATTAATGAGATTTTACTGTATAAGAATTTAAAGTCCTTGTCTTCCATTGTTGTATTTCCTTAGCTTAATTCTTTCTTAATTTTCCACTTACCTAAAGAAGCAAATTTATGCTATAATTTTTCTACGCATGTAAACAGCAGATTTGTGGTAGAGATTTCCTCTCTGAACTCCAGAGAGATGAAATATAAATAAGGACTCACTCTTTTCTGATTCAGTTAATCTCATTAACAGTGAATTGTTTAAAGGAGGCAAGGACATAACTATGGGGGATCTGAGGTTAATATGGGGATGGTTAGTTTGATTTTGCTATATCTGCATCCTAGTCCTCCAAAAGTCTTTTTTGAATTAATTAAAATCAATTTAAATTAATTTTATTTGAGATTTGAGAATGTCTGTCTAACTTAAGGCAATTGTAGATATACTTCCTTGAATCATGCAAAAGATAATATAAAATTGAGGTTAGAATACAATCTAAACAGTAACACCATCAAAGTTCTAAACATAGCTAATCAATCTGCCAAGTGTGGTGATTTCCACTAAATCATCACATCACCTTCACATTTTTGTGGATGTGAGGTGAGTATAATGATGTTATTAGAAGTGTTAAAGACTAAATGAGATAATGCAGGTAAAACAGTTAATACGGTGACTGGCACACAGCACTGAACAAACCTAGCTATTAACATAATTTTTAACTGTTACTTAATATTTGAGGATACTGGCTGAGATAATATTGCCCTTTGAAAAATGAATTAAGGTCCAAAAATTTATCAAATAAAGCCTTAAAATATAAAGACTCTAGCTTTGAGTGATATAGATATTTTTAATCCACTCCCATCCCCCTGAGCCTCATTAAATACAACAAAATAAGAATGCAATGAAAAGAATCAAACTCTGTATTCAAAGAGAAAGAAAAGAAATTATCAAAATCTAAACCACAGATCATGAAGAATATCTACCCAGCTGGGAAACTGAGATAAAACAAGAAGCTGACACGGAGCTCCACAAAACTAGGAAGGATATAGATGCAGCTAAAAGAAATGTTCAGCCTTGAACTGCTCTTATAATGAACTTTGATGACAGTGATAAGATCGAGAAGGATGGGCAGGACATTCCCTGACTGGGAAGTGCCCCTGCACCTCCCCCACTGGATCCTGGGATCCAGCAGATGAGGTGGAGCTATAAGGAGAGGTGGTTGGGAGTAAGGGTTTGGGGTCAGAGGGTAATCACCAGCAATACCTTTAGTTACTACCATAGAGTCTACAGACTGAAGAGATATGGGACAATGGAACAGGGAGAACAAGAAGGGAGCATGGCATGGTGATCCTGAGATTTAAAAAGTTGTACTGTCACTAAATGATGGCTCTTGCTGAGGGAGTATATGAGACTAAAACGTCAGTGGGTTCTGGTGACAACTGTCTTCTGGGTTGCATTGTATCTTCACATGACAGAAAGAAAGTGAGAGAGCTCTCTGGGGTCCCTTTTACAGGATCGCTAACCCTTTCATGAGGGCTCCACCTTCACCACCTAAGCACCTCCCAGAGGTCTCACCTTCTAATAGCTGTAAGGTTGGGGTTAGGATTTCAATCAACATAAGAATTTGGGGTAAGGGGACATAAATCTTCAGTCATTGCACAAAATAATCAGAAGGAGATTAAAGAGGACATCAGGGAACAAGAAAACAGAACAGAAAAACTCAATGAAACTAAGAACTAGTTCTTTGAGAAGATGGATAAACTTAAAACTTCAGCCAGACTTTTCAGAAAAGAGAAAGAAAGAAAGAAAGAAAGAAAGAAAGAAAGAAAGAAAGAAAGAAAGAAAGAAAGAAAGAAAGAAAGAAAGAAAAAAGAAAGAAAAAGAAATCACAGTATGAGGAATGACAGAAGTGGCATCACTGGAGATTCCACAAATATTAACAGTATAATAGGAAAATATTATTAACACTTACAATCAAATAACTTTGATATCTTAGATGAAATGCACAAATTTATTGAAAGACACAAACTACCAAAGCTCACTCAAGAAGAAACAGATAAGCTATGAAAGGAATTGAATTGGTAGTGAAAAACATTCTCACAAATCGAAAGCCAAGCTCATATGGCTTCTTTACTGAGTTCTAGACAATATTTAAGGACGAGATAGTACAAATTCTATCAAACATCTACAGAATACTGAAGAGGAAGAAATGCTTTCTAGATCAGTTTCTGAGGCAAACATTGCCCTCTAAAAAAAAAAAAAGACACTACAAGAATAGAATACTATTGAACTGCTTCTGTTATGAATATAGACATAAAACTTCTAAACAAAATTTAAGCAAATTAAGTATTATATATATATATATATATAAAGACTAATGCATCATAATCAAATAAGGTGTATCCTAGAAATGCAAGGTTGTTTTGACATTTAAAAATCAATATAATAAATGATAAAATAAACAATTCACTATATTAACAAATTAAAAAGAAAAATTATATGATTATTTCAAAGACACAGAAAAAGAATTTGATAAAATCCAACATCCATTTTTAATGAATAATCATTATATAGTAAGAATCAGAAGGAACATGCTCAATTTGATAAAGGTCAAATATGAAAAAAAGACAGTTAACATCTACTTAATGGGTGAAAGATGAAATGTTTCCCTTTAAGATCAGAACAAGTTAAAGGTATCCATTCTCACCACTTATATTGATCATTCTGCTGGAGATTCGAGCTGGTTCAATAAAACAAGAAAAAGACATGGAAGTCATGCTTGGCAAGGAACATGGAAAGGAACAAAATGCCTTTATTCACAGACAACATGATTATCTATGTAGAGAATACATTGAAATTTTTAAAACTCTTGAACTTATGAGCATATTTATCAAGGTTGAACAATACAAGATAAACAGACAAAATGAATTGTGTTTCTAGATACTGGCAATAAATAACCACAACTTGAATTTAAAAATACCACTTATCATAGCATCAAAAACTTGAAATATTTAGGAATGAAGCTGAAAAAAAAAACGATGTGCATGATCCATACACTGAAAAGTAAAAGGCATTACTGAGAGTAAGGAATGTCTAACCAAATGGCGAGACAGACTGTGGTCATGTGTCAGAAGACTGACTACTGGTAAGGTATTAATTTTCCTCAGATTTCTCTGTAGAGTCAATACATCCATATCAAAAGCCCAGCAGGCTTGTTCTTGTTGAAAATGACAAGCTGCTTCTAAAACTCATATGGAAATATAATGGGCTTATAATATCCAAAATTACTTAAAAAAAAAACTAAGTTGGGCATATAACACTTCATGATTTTAGGAATAATTTTAAAAACATAATTATCAAGACAATGTGACATTGGCATGAACTGATCAGTGAAGCAAAGTATAGAGTTTTCAGAAATAAATGAAAACAGCCAAGATTTTTCCTATACAACACCAACAGCATGAGCTTACATAAAAAGAGGAAAAAAAAAGAATTATAAATTGGTCTTCATCAAAATTAAATTTTTTATTCTAAAGATTAAACACTTAAAAGAGTCAGGTAAGAGAATGAAAAGACAAGCCACATACTGAAATTAAATACTTGCAAATCGTATATCTAACATAGAATTTATATCTATAATAGAACTTATATCTATAATAGAATTTATATCTATAATATAAAGAGTTCTTTACAAATAAAGTGTTCTCACAACTCAATGATGAGAAATGACCTAATTTTTTTTATAAAAATGAGCGAACTCTGAATAGACATTACATCAAAAAGGATATATGGGTAGCAAAGCAGTAGATGATAAAATCTTCAGCATCATTAGTTATTAGGAAATGCAAATTTATGCCCAATGAGACACTCTACCAGCCTATTAGCATAAATACCATCTGAACTTTTACAGAAAAAAGCTATGTCGATTCCTGATCTACATAACCTCTTTCATGAATACTTACAGAGTTGTTCTGATGATGAACTAAGACTGTGGTATGTGAAGAAATGCAGGCTTTCCTGAAACACCATTGGCACTCAATTATTAGTAAGATTGATACCAATAGGGATGTGACAGAGGATGCTGCTGGAAAGGCCCAAACAATGATACCCAATGATCTTGGGTCTTGGGTCTTGTCTGTGGACCAGGAGCCCTAACCATCTGTTACAGATGCATTTCCTGCATCACCCTTCCAAGAGTTGGTAGATCATGAACTACTCCAAAATAACAACATGATATATATTCTATTAGTCATGAGTTAGAAATATTATTTTATATTTAAATGGATAACATTTTTTTTAATAGTTGGGAACTACTGGGCTACTGTATCAATGCAGTATTCTAATTAATCTTTGAAGTTTATGTTATTTAAATATGACTTTGTCAATCTCACTGATTTACTGCAATTTGCAATTTACACCTGTTTCATAGGACTAATACCAAAATTATCTTGGCCTTCTGTTACTATGGATAACCTACCTGTATATTAAAATATAAACTTGCATGGTGTATCAATAGAATTGTTCCTACTAGCAAGAGATTTATCATTAGGCAAACTTGGTAAGCATATTTAAAACATGCATTGATTTATTTAGGGGTAATAAACATATGATTCATCCATATCCATGTGGCATGAAGTAAGCTCTGGTGAACATAAAGAATGTTCAGCCCCGGTGGTTTTTTTAATCAATGAGTATCAGGAAGACATTCTAATCAATGTATTTTATAATTAAGTATCAAAAAATATAATATGCTTCTGTCAGTGGTTTTTGTGCATGTTTGTTTGTTTATAATATTAGATTAGTTCTTGTTGATTTTTGTAACATCAAAAAGGAAGATTTTTCCTGGCTAAATGTCTTCTGTATAGCTAAAGAGCTGATGTGTTCTGGTATGATGATGGTATTCCTTCCATTGTCTTAGGTTTGGGAAACTGTCATTTTTATTTTTACTTTTTTTTTTTTTAAGATTTTGTTTATTTATTTGACAGAGAGAGACACAGCCAGAGAGGGAACACAAGCAGGGGGAGTGGGGGAGGGAGAAGCAGGCTTCCCGCGGAGCAGGGAGCCTGATGCGGGGCTCGATCCCAGGACCCTGGGATCATGACCTGAGCCGAAGGCAGACGCTTAACGACTGAGCCACCCAGGCACCACCGGGAAACTGTCATTTTTAAAAGACAAAAGTATACATACTTCTTCTGTTAAAAAAAAATGGCCAGAAATAAATATTTTAGTCTTTCTAGCCACCAAAGACTGTCTTATGTATTTTTTCTTTTTAATTCCCCTTTCTAAGTATAGAAATTATTCTTATCTCATGGGTATTCTTATCTCATTGGGGCCTATACAAAAATAGGCCCCAATCCATTTTCAGCCCAGAAGCTGTCGTTTGGTTTGCTGACCTCTATTTTAATGAGCCATCCTTGTTCTAGTGAAGAGGTTCAGTGAATGCAGCAAAACCCCATGAGCAGTCAATCTGGCATTTTGGTACAGGCTCCCTGGCTTTTTAAATGCTCACTTTTCTGAATTAGTTGTTATACTGCCATTTAATATTGGAGCAAAGTATACCAAATCTTGTGGACTGAAACTCAAAGTAAGTAACCAGGTCTATATAGACATGTCAAATGATTATCTATGTCATATGATTTCAGGGACATCAGGTGGCCATCCTGTATAAAACAACATTAGAAATATGTAATAGTTTATCAATCATTAATAAATGAATTACCTTTGTGCATGGCTTATTCTTTGTGTAATGTAATAATCCCGATGTGGTATCCAAAAGAGTGTAATCTGAGTAAGCTTAATTTACACCTTCCAATGAGGCAAAAAGTGGAGAAAAGAGTCTTGGGATATAGAATTTAAAAAACAGATGTTTTGCCAAAGCTTATTTGGAGCACTGAGGGGAGAGGTCCTTCTAACCTTAGAAATACTAATCTAACTGACATATTATAAGTTTGGGGGCTTCTGTGAACCTTGGAAATTTGATGAAGATCCTTGCTTCTTCAGCAGGAATATAGTAACAGGCGGGGGAAGAAACTGAGCAGAGAAAACAGAAGGCAAATGTTTCAAGAAAATCAACTTTGCTGATGATGGACATGTAAACAATTTGTTGAACTTCTTTTATATTTTTCTAGAAAAAAACATCTTTAATTATTTTATTCCTCAAGCTCTCCTCAATTTAAGATTTTTGGTAAAAACTGAAATGTTTCAAAACTACCAAAACCCCCTTTTAGTCACCCCATAAGCAAAAATCAAACAAATAAAAAAGTTGTATCTTCTTTTGAGGCAAAACAATCAAAGATATTGGATCAATGCCCACAATGATGACAGAGTTGGAACTTATGAAATTTCATCATAGAAAAATTCTTTTTAGGGGCGCCTGGGTGGCTCAGTCTGTTAACTGTCTGCCTTCGGCTCAGGTCATGATCTCAGGGTCCTGGGATCGAGCCCCACATCGGGCTCCCTGCCTGCTTCTCCCCCTTCTTCTGCTGCTCCCCCTGCTTGTGCTTTCTCTTTTGGTCAAATAAATAAATAAAATCTTTAAAAAATATATTTTTCTAAGTTCTAATTCCACTTTTCATTAGTTAATGTGATTCTAGGCCCAAATAAATCCTAATCTGAGTACCGCAGGCAAGACTTTAAGATGTCTGAGGATACTATGAAGTCTTAGTTCAGAAGCCTTAAAACCCTGAAAACGGGGTAGTAACAATGACATGAATAAGAATCATTTCAACATATTTTATACCCTCACCATCTTTTCTGGTCAGTGTTTTCAAACTGACATGAGTTTTGTTATAAAGAGAAGTTGAGAGTCAGGTGTTCAAGGCCAAAAGGAATGCTACTTTGGTCAGGCCAGAAGGGAATTGGTTTGACTTTGCTCCAAGCAGGCAATTAAGGAATGATGAATTAGAATCCCCTCAAAGCGGGAGCCCTATTACTCTCAGACATGTCATGCACTCTGAAGTGTAAAATGTCTGATCATAAATAATAATGTCACTAATTGTGTAAAAAAAAAGCAACCTGAAACAAATACTGTTGCTATATGTAAGTGGCATCATTGAAAAAAAAATGAACTCATCTCAAATTTTTTTGCTGTGGTTGTAAACACATAATTTTACTCCTTAAAATACAAGTGGAAGGACATGACATCATACTTGGACAGTATCTGTTCCTTTATTCAAAGACTTGTAAAAGACTCCAAACATCCTTGTCATCTGAAGTATGGATCAATGTAAATAACTGAAAAATCAAATTGTCTGTAGTAATGTTTGAGTTAAAATCTTAAAAAATCTAGTTGGAGTTTATACAAGTATGATATGAATATAGGTTATTACAGGATCTTATATCCATTATGGTGATAAGTAGCTATAAGTATACATGTGTGTGTATATATGTGTGTGTGTATATATGTGTGTGTGTAGATATGTAAATATATTACAGTATGCAGGTCATAAATATTGACTACATCAATAAATAAATGATTAATGTTTGCAATGTTTGCAATAGATACAACTGTCTAAAAATTACTAACTTTTTTCGAGTTGCTAGAATTAATGAAAATTTGTGACATATCAGCTACATTTTTGTCAAATCAGAATGTGAACTTAATGAAAACCCATTTATTAAATTGTTATTTTATCAACATAATACAACCTTTGAAATCAGTCCTTTACCAAATTTATAATGCCATTATATTCACAAATGCTATATTTTGAACTACCTACACTGATCGTAATCAATAGAAATTCTGGAAAGTTTGTACCTACCTCATTAAAACTCTAGTAATTTTTTTAAAAAACATTTTCCAGCTTTATTGAGAAGTATTAACATATAACATTGTGTAGGTTAAAATACAAAACATGTTGACTCGATACACTTATATATTGTAAAACGACTACCACCATATGCTAGCTAACATCTCCATAATCATACCCCCACATAGAAACTCATTTAGATTAAAAAAATAAATTAACCCCACTACTGCTCATTTGGGAAAGTTATTTTTTCTATCTTGATAAAAATTTTGCTATGTTCATACTGTCACAGTAATAATGTCAAAATTTCTGAGAGTCAAAAACTTTCATTTTTTGCAGATTTGATATTTTTCTTTCCAGTGGGAAGTTGAAGAGAAATTCCTTTCCATTATTCTTCTCTTCCAAAACAACATAAAGCTTTGGTGTTTTGAACAATCACATTCAATCTTCAGGACGGCCATGTAAGGTATGTATTATTCTCTATGTTTTAGAGATGAGGAATTTGAGTCTTATACATGTTCAATAACCAGCCAAGTTCACCAAGTAGTGGCAGAGTTTAGACATCAGTCGCTTCTAACCAACTCAAAAGTCTGTACTTTTTAAACTGGCTTATACCATAACCAGATATTCAAGATAACCAGCCAGGGTTACTTTTCCTTTATACATATTTTTATAACCTGAGACTTTGAATTTTTATATTTTGGTCAGATCACTTGTGTTTTGTTTTGTTTTGTTGCCTGCCTTTCTCGAAATGTGGTATATGTTTCTTTTTAAGATTTCCATTTTAGGTATCTGTACACTGAGACCACAACTTAGACATTTTGACTGGACTTGGGTATTGCCAGTTCCTCGGTCATGCATTTACTGATACTCTCTTACTTTAAGAAGTGGTTACTCTCATTCACTGTACACACACACAGACACACACACATATAAATCAGTGTAAATCTCATTTTGGGTACATACGGCACCTTATTCTGCCTTGTGTACTAGCTATATAATCATAAGAGATGTAGCACTGATAATAGAAAGAACATAGGCTCTAATAATTTCAAACTAAACTGGGATTCTGTTTGTTTAGCTGGGATTGTGTTTGAGCTAACAGGACCTATATGATTCTGAGAAAGATGCTAAACCTTTCTGAATGCTTATTTCATTATTCAAAAATATGGATAACCTTAATGAAGTTCATAATGTCATTATAAGGATTAAATTAGATATATAAAATCTTAACACAATCTTCAAAATATATGTAGCTATTTTTATATAAACTGGGCGTAATGATGCTCTGATGACAGGTTGCTTGAGAATGGAAAATCATATATGTACAATACCTAGTACAGTGCCTGACACAGAGAAAGTGTTCTCTAAATGGTAGCTATTATGATTTAAGAGCCATCTCTTATAGCCTGTGATTAATTCATTTGGAAAATTTCAGTCATGCAATAAACAGATGTTGAATATGTGCAGTATTTCAGGAAGTATGCCTACTTTAGAGCGGAAATAAAATTAAGCATGATATGACTATTCCCACTACATTATATGCATTTCCATAGGTATGTATATATAATATATAATTATATTTGTATTAAATACATTAAATGTGTTAACTAGGATACATATAAATATGTTATATGTATTAAATAGAAATAATTATATATTCTATTAGTATAATATATATAATTATATATGTATACATATTAAGTAACAACTATAAAACTGCACCATGACAAAAGCGCAATAATAAAATGTTTTGAGATGGGAAAAGGGCTACTATCTTTGGACGTTTGAGTACTATCCCTTTAGTTCATTCCAGTTATGGAATTCTGTAAATTAGTTTTAGTCAATAGTATTTGATGTTTAGGATTTTATGTTTTTGCTTTTACAATTTTCCTCCAAGCATAATTAGAATGATTCATGTATTTTTGCAGTGTTTTCTGTGTAATACTACATATACACACATCAGTATACAAAGAGAGAATAATCTATTGGCAAAACACACCGAAGCTGTCTTTTGTTTCATTTGTATTTCTTTTAGGCTTAAAACATCATTCAGTTTTATATGTTCATTTTTTCAGGCTCATTAAAAAGGATAAAAAATAAATACTTCATAACTTCATTTTTACCATAAAGTGTATGTTCCCTCTTGGTATATTAAATATTTTAAAACATTAATGGCTAGTTTTCTTCTGTCTCTTTTTATTGACGTGCAAATATACTTAGGGGATATTGTACATTGGAAATAATAATGATAAAAAATAAAGCCCAGATAGGTTACCAAAGGGATCCTGTGTAGAGGATTCAATTCGACTAATAGAATAACATTGAATTTTTCCTTCTTAAGAAACCAAGTTTATTTATCAAGTGTTCACTTAAGTAGAATTAGGTGTGTGTTTTGTTTCATATTATATTCTAAACCATTTTTGTTATAGGATATGAGTGGTGGAAATGTGATAGCTATGCTAACTGAGGATGATAATAGGGTAAAGGACAAGGAAAAAGCCTTTTGTAATGTAATTTTAAATGGTATCATCATTTATTTTCAGTTGGCATTCAATTTCCAATACATTCACTTTAAAATGCATTACTGTTTAGTTTTGAATGTTATGGTAATTTTGGAGTTGAGTTAGCTTTTCTCAGAGTCACAGATATGAGGCATATTAATGCACATGAGTTTCAGATGACAAACGGTGCTTGAAGTTTCCATGTCTGCTAATTCATTTTTGATTATAACATGGATGTCTTCTGAAATATAAATGGCATTTGCCTAGCCAAACGGTCATCTGATTTGAACATACGATGTGATGCTTCACTGATGTTTGAACTTTGGAGTCATTTCAAATTCATTGATAACAGTGCTTATAAAGGCCATGTTCCCTGACTCAGAATGAAATAAACTAAGTCTGTATCAGCTGCTTCTCAGGGACAATATTCCTTTACTCTATCTGACTTATAGAAAGTATTCGGAATTAATTTAGCAACCTTTGCAATCAGAGGATGTTTCACTTTGCTTACATTTTCAAAACCAACTTTAAATGGTCCAGCTTGCATTGTGTCAAGGAATTCCAACTACAAGAGTAGTCTTGGGTCTTAGTTTTAGACAAATAATGGCAGCTATTAGCATCTATTAGGGGAAAAAAATGGCGGTCATTCGAAGTAAATTTAAGTTTCAAAAGTGAATTCAATTTTTATCATTAGCCATCTAAATCAGCTTGAAATTGAGAAAAGAAGTGGTAAGAAAAAGTTGTACCACTATGTTTAATTGATTTTTATACCACAAATTATTTTCATGTATTTAAACCTTTCTTATATATTTTGGAAATTCTTAGTCTCTAATACAAAAGGTAAAAACATTTGTTTGAGTTTCCTTAATCATACTCCTTGAAGTTCTTACTGAATTCTTTTATTTTAAGTTCCTTCTTGAGTGTTAGCGTGACATCAAATACCATCACACTATGAATTCCCTAAGATCCAGTAATGTGTCTGAAACAGGCTATACTATGGAAAATGGTCTCTTGAGAATCTGAAAAACAATAAAACTAACTAAATGTCAATTTGCTTTTTATTTTTTACATGATTCTAAACAATCAGAGCTACACTATCCCTCCTTGAAACATTCTTTTGTTTGTATAACCTCTAAATGGCTGCTGAGTTATAGTTGAATTTTAATAGTGTATTTTTAAACTGCATATTTTAAGCTTTAGCATATTTTATTACATTTATTGAAGAAACATTACATCCTATGAGGAAGTTAATTTAAAGAAATCCTAGTGATACTGTCAACTATCACACTCAGGGGAAGTTCATAATGTTCCAAAAATGCTTGAGCATTTTGGGGGGCAGATTTTCTGTTTTCAGGCCTCTGTCATACTCCATATTCTTACATTTAGAAATCAGATTTGGAATAAATGATAGCCTAATGGTTGTGTAGAATTAGACTTGAATTGCTTCAATTCCACATTATCTAGACCTTTTGAAATGTTTGTGTTAAATTTCCTAGAATTTAAGAAATTCTTTTTTCAAAATTATCCTTATGTTTAAGACTTTTCTAACTATTTGTATATCTGTTGCATCATGAAAAAAATTTTAAAATTCAAATTTATAAAAATATTCTCATTTAAGGACAAATTAAGACAGGTTGACAAATCTGGTTAAAATGATTACTGAAAGGCATATGCAAAGGCTTTCCATTTTGACAGTCCTTGACAAAACTTGGCAGAAATTAAGGCTCTTAAACAGAAATGTTAAATGTTGAATGTTACTACTCATACTGTGGCAGACCAAAATTTAAGTATAGTTATCTTTTTTGGGGGGAAAATAGAATTATGGTATTAAAATTATTAATTATTCATTTTCCTTTTTTGTACAGTAATATTTATTCTTATTGACATGATTATATATAAAGTAAAATATAAGAAGTTTCATTGCGTTTATTTGCTGCCCCGTGTGGTTCATTTCATTGTATGATTGTAACTAAAAATAACTTTGTTCTATAGAGGAGGAAGTGCTAAAAAATTATTCTCTACATGAAAACGTGCCTGGTACACTATTGATAGGAAGTGTAACAAAAGCCAGAGAAAATTAAAAAATAATTCAGCAACTTGCTTAAAAGAAGTTTTGTTTTGTTTTTTCATTTTAAATGCATTACAAATTCTGTGTGAGTATTCTCATTTAAAATATCTCTGTAAGTGAAGGAAAAAGTAAGGTGAAGAGTTAGGATCCCCTTAGCAACAATTTTCTAATTTGTTCAAAAATAATTATTATAACTTTTATTACCTATTATTACGTTAGCATTTCTAATAAGTCAACACTCACATTATCTTAACACAATGAATTTTAAGTCTCCTTACCCCCACCCCAGTTCAGGTGATAGTGAAATGGAAACAGTATTATGTGGTAAAATATATATATTATATATATATATATATTACAATTGGAAAGATGACAATTCAAATCCAGATTTCAAATAAGTGGAAGCAAGGTAAGTGTAAGGTACATCTAAACTGCAAAATAGAAGTTTTTATTTTTATGTATAGTATGCTATAGATAATGTATAAAAAGGAGCTAGAGCATAGGAATAAATCTGAATTCTTCCTTTTTTTTAAGGATTAACACGTTTTTCCATATTTTTATTTTTTACTTTTTTATGGAGTTCATATTTAATGTGGGATCCGAAAATAAACAAACAAACCAAAAATAAAACAAAGACAAGCAGATGTGTGAAAAGAGAGAGCAAAGCTTTAAATTTATTTTTTTTTTCCAGCATCACATTACTGGCTGCAAGCAAATGAATTTCCAATGTTTTTGATTTACCCAATGTTCTATATTATAGAGGTCTTTGTTGCTGATACCATTTACTTTATTATTAAACTCCACTTGACTCAGCAGGCACAGCCATACTGTCTTTCAGATGGGAATGTAGGGCTTGCAGACTACTGTCATGATAATAGGTCTTACTCCTTCTACCCTGAGAAGACTGAGAAGCAACCAAAGCACTATTCTGGCAGCTTGATTTAATTCTACCTCTTGCTGCTCAGTCTCATTAAGAGATAGTAATGTGGGTCCTTATCCTACCCACTTTCCCCACCATGTGAGTAAGAGCATTCATTACTGGATCTCAAGGAATCTTTTTTTTTTTTTTAATTGGTGGTTGCAGGGGGAGACGGAAAGAGACAATCTTAAGCAGGCTCCACACCCAGCATGGAGTCCTACCTGGGGCTTGATCTCAGGACTCCAAGATCATGACCTGAGCTGAAATCAAGAGTCTGGCACTTAACCAGCTGAGCCACCCAGGTGCCCCTCGGGGAGTCTTCTCATAACCCCACCATCTGCTCTGTGAGATTATTATCCATTATTTTTAAATTTAAATATATATTTATTCACTCTGTGTGTTTCATTGTGGTATACTTTATTAAGAGGTGACCTATGGGATATTAGATTTGATTTACAGTTAAATTTTGATGCCATTTCTCTTAAGAAGTTAGAAACAACCATCTAAATATTCTCAACAACACCAACACCACCAGTAAACAAATTTCTGCATTCCAGTACAAGGAAACTCCTATTTCTGGAAATGTGTAGTTTTCATATATTTACACTTTAAGAAATCACTTAAGAAATGAAAAATAATAATGGGAATTAGCTGCTAAATGCAGTCTGTTAAAGTAAGATAAAACAAAAGTCTGATGATATTAATCTAGGGTATTTACATGGTAGCTACCTAAATGAAATATTTTTCAAAATTGCTAATAATCTCTCTTGAGCAAGTATTGAAATCCCTCTGTACATCAGGCCTTGCAACAGCTATGATGGTACTCATATTGAGAAGATACCAATGTAACACTCAAGAATCTGAAATTTGATGAAAAGCACATTTTTAAAAGGAAACATTATTATCATCAACAAAAACAAGAAAGGCAAGAACAACCTAAGTCCATGCTACAGATCATTCAATGAAAGTAACTTGATGGCAATGGCTATGAGAGATTATTACGTTATTAAATTTTCATTCCAAATAAGTATTTATGTTTGTTAATTGGATGAGTCTATATTAATCTTCAAAAAGTAAAACTGGGCAAAGGAGCGAGAGCTGTGCATTAAATTAAAAGGAAGAGGGAAGAGACTGGTTTTTCTTACAGAAAGGAATTTTAAGATTAAAGAAGTTGTTAGCAGTGGCTTATGGAATTGTATTTCAAAGATTATTCTGATATGGAAAAGTAAAATTAACTGATCTTTTAACTATATAGCATAGAAAAAGAAGTAATTCACAGTCTATTTTTCTACACATAGAATGAGATTTGATGTGACAGCTCATGTGTTATGGTTTTGTTAGATATAATAAGTATGGAATACCTGAAAATTGGCAACATTTGTTAATAAAAATTAGGAAAGATAAGCTGACAATAAAACAAATTCAATCAAAATATATTGGGTTTTTATACTAAGGAAGCTCTACAAAAGTTGGAAGTAGTCTCAGATTTAATATTAAAAATTTTGTTTTTGAATGTCATTTCAGTTTTGAAGATATATTATTACCAAATACATTCCAAGCACACATTTTCTTGAAAACTAGACTATAAAATGAATTTCATGTAGCTAACACTGCAGTTCTTGATTTATGAGTGGATGCTAAAAAGTTGTTTCCCTGTAGGGAAAATTATTCCCAGCTTTGCAACTTTCATATCTATTTTGCAATTAGGTTAATTTCCATTTGAAACTCTCCAACTTTGCCCTTTTGTCACAAAAATCATGAAATGTGAGCAATAAATTAGAAGCCTTGTTTTTGTCAAAAAAGTTCAGAGTTTGGGATTCCCAATCCCAAGTAAGTGCTTCTAAATGTGCTCTGATATATAGAATGTGAAAATTAGTAAATATGAGTGTTCTCTATGACACTTTCTGGCATATTCCATTATTTCATGTAATTTGACTGATAGCTAAACTTCTAATATTATCATCTTTGAATGTTTATCTTAAAAGAAATATAATTATACATATAGCAACCATTTTCAGGGAGACAAAACCAGACTGCACAATATTGTTTGATACTAGATTTCAAAACAAATATAAATATGTGATTTTGAATAGGCCACTTAATCCCCTTACCATTGCATTTGGACCAGTCTCCTGATATTTTATGAGAATTTCTGTGGTGAAATTGGTACTACAACCTCTTTTAGTCATTTCTGTCTCTCTTCAGAATCTCATGTATATCTCTTTCTAACTCTGTGATTTTAAGGGACCCAGGCTAATTTTCAAAGCCATTTGTAGAATGACTAGTCTATGAAAAATTGTAGGTACAACCACATGTTGATTATCATTTCCCTTTATTTCTCTACCTTTTGACTTATATGTTTTTTGGGAGTGTAGGTAATTTTTTTTCCTTTTTTTTTAACCCCTTACAGAAGTATGTGAAAGGAAATGATTTTGTAGAGGATACATTTGTTTTTTGCATTTTTTGGTTTTTGTTTTGCTATTGCTGCTGCTGTTTGTTTTCTTTTAGTGTTGCCCACCTTTACTTTCTATAAATAGAAATATTTCTATTTAGAAATTTCTAAATAGAAATAATTCCATATATAGAAATTTCTTTATTTATTTGAGAGAGAGAGAGAGAGCACATGAGAGGGGGGAGGGTCAGAGGGAGAAGCAGACTCCCCGCCAAGCAGGGAGCCCGCTCAATCCCAGAACTCAATCCCAGGACTCCAGGATCATGACCTGAGACGAAGGCAGTCGCCTAACCAACTGAGCCACCCAGGTGCCCTATAGAGAAATGTCTATATATTTCTATAAAGTTCTACATATTTCTATGGGCAAAAGAACCATCCTTTAATTACATGTGTTTGTGGGGGTGCTGATTCTCTAGCTAAAGATGTGGACAGGAAACCTCTCCAAGAACCTTGGATTGACCTGAATGTTGGGTGAAAGAGAATCATGTTTTCTCTGGGATCAGTGAGTCCAAGGAGCAGGTAATCTTAGAGTTCTCAGTGTCCTTCTTACCCCAATATGGAGGACATAAAGCCAGCAAAGAGAATGAGACAAATCCAGTGATGGAAAGAGAGAGAATAACATCCTTTGAAGTTTCTGCTTAATTTGACCTAATCTGAGTTGAATTTGAGTTTCTTGTTTCTGTAACTTCAAATAACAGCAATAAAAAAATAGTTCAACAAAGCTATTGCTTGATAATATTGAACCTATATACATGTTTTGCAATTGAACATAACATATGTGTACATGTCATAAATTTACCTCCTCATTTCCTGCCTCCAGAAACAATAGTTTTTTCATCTGATCCAATTTATGGTTTACTTCTTAAACTGTGGCATACAGGAACTAGTATAGGCTTTTATCTAATCACTCCCAATTCTCACCTGATAAAAACAACCAAACGTGACTTCAAGCATGGTGTGATCACTCTAATTCAGCAATAACTTACATACTAGGTACAAAGAGAAAGAAGGAAAAATGTCATTCAAGATATTTATATCAAGAGCATTAGAGCATATCTATTCTCCATTAGCTGCTATAAAGAAAGCACTTTGATGGAAGAAGATTTAAGTCTTCTTTGTGGTGATCTCTCTCAACGGTATAGATAATAAAGCCCCTTGTTTGCAAATACCACACACTCTGATAATCATGTTACTGGCTACGTCACAAAATTCAATTAGTTACTTTATTTTTAAAATAAAGTTAGTTTCTACTGAATGAGCTTTCATATGTGCTAGCATCTTCAAGCACATGCTTTTGTGAATGCATATTGAAATAATTAAGGTGTGCTACTTAATGCACATTTAGTTGGAACTCTGCACATTAAAACGATATAAAATTATTAGAAGAACAGGCAAATAAACCTTGCCTTTGACTATAAAGATGATTTCCTCATGCAGGCATATTAAATTTAGGGTTGCTGATAAAGACTTCAAATATTTTTTTCTTTTTGTGATTTCAGCACACAATGTACGTTTCAATGAAATTATATTGAAGCTTTCCCTCTCTGCTGTGTAACCTTGGCTGAACTTCTAACACGATGTTCCTCTAGCGCCTAGTTTTGGATGATGCTTAGAGTTGGCATTCAATACATTTCTCTTTGATTGGCTGGAAAATAATATATCATGCCTTTAAAAAGTCAAGATACCAAGAATAGAAAAATGCTTTTTGTAATTTTAGTATTTAGCTTCCAGAATGTATTTAATTTTGTTTATTACTGTGAGATGATCCTAACACCAAAGTCCTCATTCTAATTATACTTTGGCTCTGATTTTGTTCACTCCTTTGTATATACAGTAAGCAGCGCACTATAAAACTGTAGAGCCAGTAGTCTATCCTAAAATCTGTAGATATAAAGCTGATGCCTTACAGTGTATATTAGTACAGATCATTCTAAATACCTTGGAAAGGCAGAATCATGGCCATGGTTTCTGGTGCTACAGTTGGTGACCTGCACAGAGGTTCAAGTTGGGGTTGAAATCCAGCCTGTAACTGTTAACACCAGCAGAGACTTGTCAGTTTGGAGAACTCATGTCTCTTTCTAATTTGCAAAATAGTGTATTAATAGATAGTGGTGCATCTGAAGAAAGTGATTTTAAATGAAGGTAGATCCCGACCCCCCAGCAAGCAGCTGACAGGGTAGTGATAAACCATACTTGGAAGAAGCTTCATCGAAACTAGGAACCTGCAGATGGGCTATCCTGTTATAGGGTAGGTGATTTCTAAGAATGAGGGAAAGAAGAGAGGTAGGGGGCAGCAAAGCAGGGAGGAGCACCTTGTGAGTGAAAGAGCCAGTAACTGGACATTCTGTCAAGGAGGTTACTGACACTGCTTTACAGTCTCCTAAGCCATGTAAGGTTTGACTTTTCAAAGCTAACCCTCCCTTGGCCTTCTCCTCAGACTCAGTCCTGAAGGAACTGCAGTGGCTGGCTACAGGTGAAGGGCGCGTGTAGCTGGGAAGAGGGAGCAAACTGATCTCCACCTCCCTGCTCCCACTGCAAGCTGCAGGCCTGAGGTGGAATCTGACTGCAGACATGGTGGGGTTGGGAGTAAAGAGGGTGAAGAGCATGGAGAAGTTTTGAATGACAAGAAAAAGTATATCTTAGATGAGATTGGACTTTTAATACCTGAAAAAGTGAGAGTACTTGTTAATACCTGTAAGTCATAAAGAAAGTTATGGGATCTACCCAAGATTTTATCCAGGAGTAGGAAAGAACAAGCCCAAAGAATGTGTCAAAGGAATAAACGTGAGAGCAAACAAAATTACTTTTTGTTCACACTCCACTAAGTTCAATAAATACATTGGATCCACTGGCAAAATTTCCGTAAGTGACTTCTTCTTTCTTCTAAAACTGAGAATTGTATTGGTTTGTGCTACGGAAACAATTTTCCATTTCCTGAATAAACATGAATTAGTTTTTGATGTGCACCCTTTAACTCTCCAACCATTAAATGTATTGGATAATGGTTTAAAACACTTAAAAAAAGTTTCACCTTGTTTATTTGTTATTCTATCAATTAGGATTTTCTATCCACTGGCCAGCCCTATTGTGCATGTATATTATGATAGCCAATTTCCTCAGAATGATGCTGTGACCTCAAAAGATTTTTTAGTACAATTAAAATGATGGTCAAACTATATTCAGAATTATTTTGGTGTTAAGTGATTTTTATTGTCTTATTTAAAAAGAGAAAATGCATGTAATTCACATGGTTATGATAATTGTACTTCCCAAGCCCCAAATCAAGAAATGTGGTTTGACAAATGATTTTTGGGTTATATCCAGGTACAAGAAAGTAGCTACACTGCCCAAACATTGTCACTAGTTTAGTGTTTGTGGTTTAATGCCTTTGGTGTAAAGAGGTGACAAAGAGAATATTAAAAATATGGTATGTACAGGGAATATATTAGAATTACGTGGGGTAAATTAAGCAGATGGCACCACACTATCCCTTAATACCAAAACCTTAGCTTGTTTTTCTTGCTTCTGCCTTTTGGAACTGTTTTTGATCTGAGAAAATTTTAAGTAAAATCTCCTCCATTAGATTCCATTAATCAGTTTGTTTGCCTAATCACGTCATTAAATTCCCTGCCATATCGCTAGATACAGAATCTGTCCATCACACTGCTCATTCAAAAATTTCATAACATTAAGGTTGTAGGCCAGTCAATGTAATTATATTTCTGGGTCATGTTAATATACAATTTTTGGTATGTGAATTCAGCTTATTTTTGCTAAATAAAGATCAGTTATTTTTGTTTTGTGCTTATTTTCAACTGCTGTTCTTCGATATACATGTGCTCTATTCTTCCATTACTGTATTCTAACTCATGAAATGAGACATTCAGGAATAGTTTAGAACACTAGATCAAGCATCATCAAAAGTTCTTAATTATGTTTTGAAATGATTCCAAATGGTAGTATTCATCTAAGAATAAACCAAGCATTACAGTAAAAGGTGTGAAATAGCCATATAAACACTCCTACTACTAGTTCATTTTTCAGTTTACTAAGAACATCATTAACAAGAAGTAGAAGGTTCTTTTTCTCTTTTCAGTTTAAAAAGGTGGTTTTTTTTTATGTCGAGAAAAAAGTTCAAGTCACAGTTTATTTTTTTATTTTTTTAAGATTTATTTATTTATTTATTTACTTATTTAGAGTGAGTGAGAGAGCACGGGGGGAGGGGCAGAGGAAGAAGGAAAGAGAGAATCTCAAATAGACTCTGCACGGAGCCCTCTGAGGGGCTCGATCCAACAACCCTGTGATGATGACCTGAGCCGAAATCAGGAGGCCAGCATTCAACCGACTATGCTACCCAGGGGCCCCACAAGTCACAGTTTACATATTAATCCTGGCTGATTTTTAGGTTGTGATTTGCCAATAAGAAAAACAGTTAATTAATATTCTTTTAATCAATAATTTATCAATTAAAAAGTTACCTGTTAGAAGCAATTCAAATTATCTTAGAAGGAATGCAATTAAAATGCAAAAACACAAACATTTAAACAGTCTCACAGAATCTGTTCCAAATTAACTTACAATTAAAAAAATAAAGCCCTAAAGAAATAAAACCACCATGAATAAAGATTATCTGGGGGAAAAATAAAAGAAACTACCTGTAGAAATTGACCCATAGAGATAGCATACACTAAATTAACAGTATATTTGCTGATATATTTAAATAAACAAGTAATATGATGGGACTACACTTTCACCTAGTTCATATAAAGCAGGAAAAGAGCATCACGTCCACTCTAACAACAGGAGAATAAACTGTATAAACTACAAAATCAATTTTTTTAAAATTCCATCCAAGAGCAGAGGTTAAATCCCAGAACAGAGAAGTCTAAGCAGAAGAGGGAATACATGGAAAGAATATGTAGCTCCAGCAGGTAAGAGGAAATTAGAATTTTATCACATTGTTGAAGGATGGTTGTGGGCTAGCTCAACATATAACATTTTGGGTGCCTTGGACACAAGGAAATTTTCACTCCTGTGGAGGCTGTTTTACATGGACCTCCACTGATTCTCACAAGAAAGCTTGTGAACGTCCAGGAGACAGGAAAAGCCTCCCATGGGTGGTACAGGCATAAGGGAAGTCCATCACTATCCAAAAGCCAGGAAGCTCCATCTCTCCTGCTTGGATCCTTCTCTTACACTAAATAAAAACCTTAAGATGCCTGGGGAAGAATGGCAAGTTCTATCACTCTCAGGGCGCAGGTAGATACCTATTATTCCTGTGGGAAGGGAAATGGAAACAAATCTCCTTCTCTGGGGAAATGTCAGCAAAGAGTTCTCCTCAGTGCCTTCCTGTATCAATAGCTTCAGAGTCCTCAGCACCATAAAAAGCAAATCTCTCCCATACAAGATCTACTATGGTTATAATGTAGAGATGTGCTTTCAGGAGGAGGAGGTGTAGGAATCCTGAGAAAGCCCCATCTCTGAAGCCCAGGCATATGGGGCCTCACTAAGACTGATCCTGGACCAGAGCAAAAGAGAACTGCTTCTGTCACCTTGTCCAACAGTCTAGCAAGCAGTGAGAACAAGAAAGCACATTCTTCTCTGGGGAAGGAGCAAGAGTCCTTCTCTTTAGGGAGAGACACTCTGTGTTGCCGTTGTGCTAGGACAGCTGAAAGGTGAGGCCAGACAGAGCAGAAACATTGAGGAAAAACCCTCTGGTAGCTTAGCTCCCACTTTAAGCACAGGAGTCATTTGAACAATTTGAATACTTTTGTGCACTGAAGGTGACAAAGGCAACAATAAAATCCAAACTCAGCTCATCTCCTGACCAGATGTCTCAATTCTTCAAACTAACATTCTGACAAAAGAAGAAGCAGGCTCATTTCCAGGCATAAATACAAATTATCTCAGTATCTACTGTTCCCACACATGGTATCAAATAGGAAGAAATTATGTTATACGTAATAAAGAAAACAAGCTCTCCTATTTGCTAAGAGGTGTTTTGTTTTGTTTTGGATCAGAACTGGATACTGAAATGCTGTTGAATGAATTCTTCCTATGTCAAATGAGGCGATCATATGGCTTTTCTTTCAGTTTTTATATAGGCAATTTCATTGATTCATTTTCAAATGTTAAGAGAACTCTGAATTCCTAAAATAAACTCCACATAGTAATGAAGTATTAGTATATTTATATGTTGTGGAATTCCATTTGGTAAGCTTTTTTTTTTTTTTAAGATTTTTATTTATTTATTTGTCAAAGAGAGAGAGAGTGCACCAGCATGGGGAGTGGCAGGCAGCGGGGGAAAGGAGGCTTCCCTTGGAGCAGGGAGCCCGATGCGGGACTCAATCCCAGGACCCTGGGATCATGCCTGAGCCAAAAGGCAGACGTTTAACCAACTGAGCCACCCAGGCATCCCAATCTTGTAAACATTTAGAATTTTTGCCTCTGAAATTCATGAGGGATGTTGCTCTTCACATTTCTTTACTTGTGATGTCTTTGATAACAGGACTTTACTGACCTCAAAGAATGAGTTCAGGACTGTTTTTTCCCTTTGTATGTCTTGGTATTATTTCTTCTTTAAATGTTTGGAAGACTTTACCTACAAAACCATTTGACCTTGAACTGCTTTTTTGTTTTGTTTTGTGCTTTGTTTTTGTATTTTGTGAAAGGTTTAAAATACAAATTCAACTTTTAAAATAAATATTGATTATTTAATATTCTAATTCCTCTTGAGCGAAATTTGCCAGTTTTTATCTTTCAAGCAATTTCTTCATTTCACTGAAATTGCCAGATTGTTGCATAAAGTAGATCATAATATTATTATACCTTTAAAATCTGAAATCAATTACCTTTTCCATAATCAATACAGATATTTTGGGTCTTTTCTATTATTGCTTCTTACCACTCTTGCTAAAATTTATCAATTTGATAGATCTACTAAAAAACTAGCTCTTGAATTTATTGATTTTCTCTTTTTTTCCTGCTTTTTATTTTGTTGATTTCCATACTGATATTTAGTGTTTATTTTCTTCTTCTTTCTTTGGGTTTAATTTGCCCTTCTATTTATACTTTTTAAAGATGGAAATAAAAGTCATTGATTTGAAACTTTCCATTTTTAATATAAGGATTCTGTTTTAATTTCATCTCTAATTACTTCTTTCACAGAATTGCACAAATATTTACATGATGTATTTTCAATTTCATTTAAAACCAATGATATTCTAATTACCATTTAGTTTCTTCTTTTAGTCAGTACTTAGAAGTGATTTATTTAGTTTCCAAATATATGGATATTTTGCAGAGGTCTTTCTCTCATTATCTAATTTAATTCCATTGTGTTCAAAGATCATATTTTGTGTAATATGAATCCTGTTGAATTATTTGAGACTCTTTTTATGACTCAGATTATGTATGGTTTATTTTTTAAATATTCCACATGCACTGGAATAATATGTATATTCTGCACTTGTTCTATTGTGATATACACTTGTCCAATAGGTCAGTTTGTTTGATGATATTGTACATGTCTTTTATATTATTGGTGATTTTCTGCACTTGTTCTATTGGTCATTAAGAGAGAGATGCTAAGATATAATTGTGTTTTTGTTTATTCATCTTTGCCATTTTATTAGTTTCTATTTCTTTTATTTTGAGGATTTGTTATTTTGTGAATAATCTTTTATTATTGTTAGGACTTCTCAATAGTTTGGCTAATTTAGCATCATGAAAAGACTTTCTTATCCTTGGAAATATCCTATGCTCTAAAGTTTTCTGTTGTCGATACAGCCGCTCCTGCTTTCATTAGGTTTATGTTAGCATGGTAAAACTTTTTCTATCCTTTTTCTTTTTAACATTTTCTGTCTTTTTATTTAAAATATATTTCTTATAGGCAGTATACAGTGACTTGCTCTTTATCCAATTTGACAATCTCTGCCTTTTAATTAAGTTCTTTAGACCAACTGCACTTAATGTATTTATTTATATGGTTATATATAAAGTTCATCATCTTTCTACTAATTTTATCAGTAAAAAAGAATTTGTTTTTCTTTTCCAGTCTTTTCTTTTATGATTTTATGTATTTATTTGACAGAGAGAAAGACAGCAAGAGAGGGAACACAAGCAAGGGGAGTGGGAGAGGGAGAAGCAGGCCCCCCCGCCGAGCAGGGAGCCCGATTTGGGGCTCGATCCCAGGACCCTGAGATCATGACCCGAGCCGAAGGCAGTCACTTAACTGACTGAGCCACCCAGGTGCCCCTTCTTTTCCAGTCTTTACTGAATTTTATTATTGAGTTTTTAATTGATCGTATTTTATTTCATTTGTTGCTTTATTTGCTGTCCCTCTAATTTTTTGGTAGTTGCTTTAGGGTTTCTAGTATATATCTTATAGACCTATCACAATTTATCCTTAAGTAACATTAAACCACTTCATGAGAGGTAAAAACAATCTTAAGAGATTATATACTTAATGTATGACCAACATATATTTTGGTATGCCTATATGGTATAAAACATGGCAGTGAAAATAATGAATTATTGCTACATACATTGCTATATTTGGATATCAAAAATAAATCAAGAGAAAATGTAAATCACAAAGGAGTATGCATAATCCTATTTTAACTTTTTTAAACAGGTAAAATAAAACAAGATATACTTAAGAGATGAAGACACGGATGGTAAAGTTATTTAAAAACAGCAAAAAAATGATCAGTGACCATTAAGGATAACAGTTATCTCAGGAACCGGAAACCTAAATATGCAGATACTCAAAAGGGCCTTTAAAACATTGAGGATCTTTTTTTGAAATCAAGTGGTTAGTACAAGTATAAATGATTGATTACCATTATTTAAACTATATAAAATTATATATCTATGTATATATGTTAAAAAAGTTATATATATATAAATTTTATATAGTTTAAATATACATGTGTGTATATATATTTATATATATAAATAAATATATATGTACACACATACACACATACACCAGCTTCCCATTACAACATTACATTCACTAATATGTCAGGACATACAGTAGACTTTGGACAGGGAAAAGATGTGTTAAGGGGAAACTGGTGTCTGTCAATATGAAATAAAAAAAAATTTCACTTTTCACGATTGACATGATCAATATATAAATTCTGCATTTCTAAGAACAAGTCATGATACAGATAAATGAAGAAGTGAATGCATAAATAACTTACTAAAAATAAAGGAAATTTACAATTCCAGCCAATCTCTTAGATGCCAGATACTGCATTGTGTGCTAGACCTTTGGTTTAATTTAATAGTCTTAAACCCTTAAGGGGCTTACAAGGAATCTGAGTAGCATAAAGGTTAGGTAATTTCACCAATGTGCCAGACCTAGTAAGTACTGAGTCGAGCTTCAAACTCAGGGAGGTCCAGCTCCAAAGCCTGGACTCTTAACATTAAACCACTGTATTTCCATTAAACCACAAACCAAAGACAAGTAATCAAGTCCCACCCAGGAAAACTTTCTATTTTCTGCAACATGCGATTTTTTTTTCCCTTTAAAAACAGCTTTTGTGTCCCCATTGATGAAATAAGTTAAATAATAAATACCTGCTTTGACCCACCTCACAGTGGTTCAGTTAGAATCAGATGAGCCAACATGCATAAATTTACTTGGCAGAATGTTGCATGTTGTTGTTTTGAAAAGTTTCTTTTCTTAAATGCATCTCCAGCATGGAAATTATTATGTGACCTGTAGCCGGTATTTTACTTTGATGAATGAATATATGCATACACCAGAAAATAAACCTAAATGTTTTCCTTTTTATAGGTAAAAATATGGCAAAGTAGACCCACTGTACATTAGAGCCACACTTTTCACTCATCTTTCCATATTCTTGGGGAGGTAACAAGGGGCAACTTCTTTGGGATTTCCTAAAGTGACTGTGCATTCCACGCATTACCCCACACAATAAGGCAGATGGGGCTCTGGGAGGTGGATGCAGCCCGGTTTCTAGCTTGCACACAAGCAGTCTACTCAGACTCACTGTTGCTCTGAACAATTCCCAAGTGCTTTTGCTAAAGTGAGAGGAAAGACTTGCCACAGGTGGTGGCCACGGCTAATGTACACCTGCACTACTACCCTAGCATCCCAACCTCTTAATTAGTTTTGTCTCTTATGGTTCAGTAATTAAACAAATTGTTATAAGTAACTAAAAAACAGAAGCCAAGAAGCCCATTTCCACAGCTGGCAGCCTGACACATTAGAAGTTTAATTGCTAAAATGCTCTGTCAGGGGCCAAATTCTTTATTATTGTTTACCTAACAATTATAAATGAGTGGGTGGGTAGAAGTGGCACTCTGGGTGCTGTAAGAATTTTTTTATGACTGATTCCCCCTTCCCCCCAAATATATTTTTCACAGTGGCTGAGTTGCTTGGGAAAGATGAGGATAACCCATCTTTTTTTAAGCAGAAATGAATCTTTAAACCAGTGATACTTGCTGCTACTAAAGAGGTTTAAATCATAAGAATTAGTCTGGATATTTTCACCAGAGAATTCTCATATAAAAAAGTTATAATAATGATTGCTTTCTAGTCTCTGTCAAGTCCTTGGAGAACAGAGCATCTTCCTATGACTTTTCATCTCTTCTCTGAATGAAAATTTTCCCAGGCTGTCCTCTTTTACCTTAACTAGGGCACTTAAAACTAACACACAGCCACATCCTTGGGACACACATATGCCCATCTCTGCACAAAGTATTATAGCTTCTTCCCAAATTCAGATGGTGTTTCTAATACCATTTCATTTTTACTGTGGGTTTCCCACACCTTCAACTTAATATAGAAAGTCATCTCTTTTATTTGTTTGCATTTGCTTAAAAGTAAGATATTGTTAAAAGGACTTCAGTTTTGTTTGTTTTGTTTTAAGTTATATATTTTTCTGAGTATTAAACTAATACCTCTTTAATTTAAAAAACTGGAGAAAATATAATTAAAAAATAAACATTATTCAAAATCCGACATCAGCATATTGGATTACTTTCCAGCAAATATTCATTCTGCTCCTTCTTAGGGCAGAAGTATAGCTCCTGACTCACTGAGTTTGGGCTTGGTCATGCATTACCTGTGGCCTCTGGAATGTAGGAAGAAGTAACATGTTGAACTGGGTAGAAATGCCAGTTGAGAGAAAAAGTTTTCAGAAGCTTACTCTCTTGTACTACTGATGGCAGCCATGGCCAACCCTGCTCCTTCAGCTAGGGTTCCAGAATGAGAGACATGATAAACAGACTTACACAGAAGTCTGGATCCAACCCAGGTCAGATCCAGCCCACCGTGGGGTGATTCCAGCTGGCCCTTTCTGAGGCTGAAATAAATGTTTCTTATTATAAGCCTCTGAGAGTTTGAGGTTGCCTGTTACACAGCAAAGTTGACATATATATTGACCTTTCAATGGAGATTTTATCTATTAGTGTATGTATATAGGTATGTGCACGCACACACACAAACATGCATACAGTTGACCCTTGAACAACGCAGGTTGTGCAGGTCCACTTATATGTGGATTTTTTTTTTTGAAAAATGCAGTAAGGGTACTGTAAATGTATTTTCTTTTATGATTTTCTCAATAATATTTTTTTCTAGATTATTTTATTTTCAAGAATACAGTGTATAATACAAACACACAAAATAAGGGTTAATTTGTTACAGAATCTGGACTGGATGGCCCAACGGAAAAACCAAGTGGCACCTGGAGATCTTGGAGGATAGGAGGTTTATTTAATACTGGTGGGCTCAGAGGAGAGTGGTCTCCAAAGGTCTGAGCCCTGAGTACAAACAAAGGGGGCAATTTATACACATCTACTTCCGCATACCTGGCGCTTTCGGTGCGTGCTCAAAGCGGGGCAGGGAGGAGAACCCAGAAGAGCCCCAGCCACAGATTTTCCTTATCATTCCCCCCTTTGATGCTCCTTTATTTTTTTTAAATATTTTATTTATTTATTTGAGAGAGAGAGAATGAGAGAAAGAGAGAGAGAGCACAAGAGGGGGGAGGGTCAGAGGGAGAAGCAGACTCCCTGCTAAGCAGGGAGCCGGATGTGGGATTCGATCCTGGGACTCCAGGATCATGACCTGAGCCGAAGGCAGTCGCTTAACCAACTGAGCCACCCAGGTGCCCTGATGCCCCTTTAAACACCTAGTTTAGAGGGCATCATTTTCATCTTCTAAGGCGCGATAGTGAGTAAGGAGTAACTGGAGTCTGATTTTAGCAATTTGAGTAATGATAAACCTAGTAAGGGCATTAAGAATACAAGGACCAAATGCTACTATGAAGAGAAGCAATAGGAGGGGGTCGATGAGGGGGGGTGAACCAAGGGAACCGTTGTGAGAGGGTATCCCACCAAGTTGTCCACTGACGTGTTTCCCACTGGCGATGTACTTGTTCCTGTAATTGGGCCAGAGTTTCTTGGACCACCCCCAACTCATTAGCATAGAAACAACATTCCTTCTGTAAGAAGAGGCAGAGCCCCCCTTGCGTGGCCATGAGCAAATCGAGCCCATGCCTGTTTTGGAGGACCACTGAGGCCAGTGAATCGAGCTGGCACTGCAGGGCCAGGGCCAACTGAGTGAGGGCAGAAAAATCTGCTATAAGTTGTTGAGTTAACCCCTGGTACTGAACCTGAGACATCCCAACACCAGTGGTGCTGAGGGCAACACCTAATGCAGCCAGCAGGCTCACAATAAGAGGGATGGCCACGGGAGAGCACCGAGGGTGGCTAGGAGGTCTCCATATCAGTGGGGCATCACTCTCGAGGAGGACTGAAAGATCGGTTAAGAGACTGACAAGTGTACATGATTGATCACGTGGGGTGATGCAGATGTATACACCTTGATCACAAGCTAAAAAGGTGTTGTTAGGCGCACAGACCCGATTGTGGCCCATGATGGGAGAGGAAGAGTTGCTATACAGCAGTGCTGGAGCCAGAAAGGGATAATCTGAGGTCCCCAGTGCTGAGGTGGGAGGTGACACAGTAGATTGGTTGAGGATGACACCTAGGTATTGGACGGGACTGGGCTTCATACAGATCCCACTAGGGGTGGATTCGAGTTATTAAGTGCTTGGTGGGAGGCATTAATAATACCAGCAGTTGCGCTATAGATGCTTGCTGCGTTTGGATGGGGGACCTAGGGATGCGCCAGGGCGAGTTATTTTCTGTCTGACTCTGGGGGTTGACTGTAAGTCTTGGAGTGAACATGGACTTAATCATAAATTTGGCCATGGGGTCGGTCCCCATAGGGTGATATTGGCCCAACAGGAGAATGATTCCTGTAGCCCATGATGTGGCATTGGGTTCTAAGACTGAGAGGGTGAGTGGTATACAATGATTGTTAGAGCAAGAGGATGGGGTGGCATTGCCTGACAAGGAAATCTGGATGTCACTGCATTGTTTGAGGTGCCACCTGGTGGGCCATCGTTCCATTCCTGGCCAAGTCTCCACCCATGACTCACATCCCCAGGCTTAGGAGCAGAACTGAGGGCAGGTGTTTGGCTGTTGAGGTGTAGGGCCCCCATAGATGTAGATATCTACCAGACAGTAACCAGAGTGAGGGCCATGGTAGGAACACCATATATGAGGGTCCCAGAAGGTATCAAGAAGCTGGCATCCATCAAAATGAAGTTTAACCTTTGGTGTGTGCCCATCCAGGTGGAAGAAGTCAGTGGGGGCACTGGTGCAGGATTGAGGGGGATAAGCTGGAAAGTCCATTTTCCAGTAACAGTGATACGAGAGTCTGCCCTCCTTGCCTGGCTGGGCAAGTTAGAGACAGTGAGGAGGAACAGCACACCAGGTAGCTGGGAAGACTGGGACTGACTGGGCCAGGAAAACCACGGTGAAATCCGCTCAGGAGTAGACAGCAGAGGGCCAAAAAACAGGATCTATGACCTTAGGTAGAGGGAGCCATCATGGCTAACCGGTCAGCAGATGAAACCTGTGGACAAGTGAGTGCAGTAATACACCCTAGGGACATCCAATAAGCAATGACAATAGTAAGTCTCCGGGGGAAAGTCCAGTCAGGAGGGGCAACAGTGTAGAGTCCAACTCCCAAGATGAGGGCAATCATGCCAATGAGAGCCAGGGACCACAGTGAGCAGGTGTCCATCAGTCGGTGGGGTCTCTTCGAAGGTGAAGCCGGAGTGGGTTCGTGAAGTCTGGCTGGATTCTCCACTTGCATGGCTCCTCGTCTGAATGATGAGCTTTCTTCACTCTGGAGTGGTGGACCCACGGGGTGACAACTGAGACCTGAGGGCAGTAGGGGTGGTTAGAACAACAGTGTGGGGCCCTGTCCACTGCGGATTGAGGGGGTCTTTCTTTCAATCTTTGACCCAAAGTGAGTCCTCTGTCTGGAAGGAGTATACCTGAGACCCTAGGGAGATTGGGGCCCTCTCGATGGTGTACTTTTGTAATTTATTTAGGGTGGCCCCCAGGGCCAGAAGCTGTTCCTTTATCCCTTTATCTCCAACCTAATTGCAAGTTTCCTTGAAGGCTTCCCAAGCACGGGGGAGGCCGTCCATATATTAATTCGAATGGGGAGAAACCTGATGTCCCAGGAGTGCAGCGAGGACACAGGAGAGCTAGGGGTAGCAGATGTGGCCATGGGAGGTTAGTCTCCTGACAAAACTTTGCTAAGGTTCCCTTGAGGGTGCGATTCATTCTCTCTACTTTCTCTGAACTTTGGGGCCAGTAAGCCATGTGGAGTCTCCAGGTGATGTTGAGAGATTTGGTCAAGACCTGTACAATGTCTGCCACAAATGCGGGTCCATTGTCACTATGGATTGTTACTGGCATGCCAAACCAGGGCACGATCTCCCGCAAGAGGACTTTAGCTACTTCCCAGCTTGCTCTGTCCTAGTCAGGAAGGCTTCGACCCACTCAGAGTATGTGCATCTGAACCCCCTGCTCAGCTCCCCATCTGTGAAGTCTACCTCTAGATCTTCGAAGGGGGTTGCTCCCATCCTCTGGACACCTGGCAGGGGCTGTGGTGCAGACCGAGCATTATTTTTAGCACATGTTATTTATCGTTCACTCATTGTTCGGCATAGTGCTAGCAGCTGACTGATTTGCTTCTTGAGAAGGGCCTCTAATGCAGTTTTCCCCAGATGAGTGAGTTGGTGGTATTCCTTGACTAGATGCCCTCCAGTTGCTGTTGGAACAAAGATGCACCCATCTGGCATCATCCACCACCCCTTTTCAGTCAGGGTGGCTCCCTCAGCCATGGCCCATTCCTTTTCCTTTTTAGTGTAACTGGGTGAAGGAATTTCTTCCAGGGGTGTTAGGGCCATGGTGAGGGAAGGGGCTCTGTTCATGTCCTCACTGGCTGCGGTCTTGGCTGCCTCACCTGCCAGAGGATTTCCCCATGCTATGGGGTCGTCTCCTCTCTGGTGTCCCTTACAGTGCAGGACTGCTACTTCCTTTGGAAACCAGACAGCTTTGAGGAGTCTCAGTATCTCCTTGCTTTTGATAGTTTTTCCTGTGGCAGTTAGGAGGCCCCTTTCCTTGTGTAGATGGCTCCATGTATATGTACAGTAGCAAAGGTGTACCGAGAGTCAGTATAGACGTTGACTTATTTGCCTTCACCAAGGGTGAGGGCTCAGACTAAGGCATATAATGCAGCCTGTTGAGCTGACCATCCAGCTTGTAATGCTTAGCTTCTAGGACTTCAGTGGTTGTGATTACTGCATAACCCACTTTTCAGGCACCCTCTTGTAGGTAACTGCTGCCATTGATGAACAGCGTGAGCTCTGGATTCTTTATGGCTTAATCCCGCAGATCTGGATGGCTCGAGTAGACTTCATTAGTCTACTCTGGGTGAGTACCCTGAGCACTATTTTTTCCTTTTCACGCACAAAGAAATTGAAGGGTTTCTCTACATCTGGTAGGCCCAGGGTGGTCTTTAGCTCTGTGAAAGCGGCTTCTGCTATTCCAGGCTAGTCGAGGTGGGTTGTTTTCAGCCCATACTGAAGGGAAGGTGAGTCAGAACTCCAGCAGGCTGTTCGGTTGGGCCTGGGCACAGAATAGCCTCCATTCTTCTTCCCTTGGCATGGTAATTGCTAGTATTAGAGACCTGTCTCCTTCTGCCTTGGGTTCAATCAGAGGCTAGTGTGTCCAGTGGGCTCAAAGGTTATCTGAGCCCTAAGCTTGGAGAGTATGTCTCAGCCCAGGGGAGGGATGGGGCAATCAGGCAGATAAAGGAATTCATGTCAGACCTTGTGGCCCCCGAGTTCACAATGGCGAGCCTGGCAAAAGGCCTGCTGTATTGCCCGCATCCTGGTGGCCCCAAGGATGGTCGCAGTCCTTTTGCTGACAGGGGCCAATGGGGAGGTGACAACAGAGTGCTCGGCCCCAGTATCAACCATAAAAGTCACTGCTTGGCCCCCCACCTTCATTCTGACTGTGGGCTGTTGGAGGTGTTTACCATCTGTTGGCTTTCCTGTGCCTCAGGGTCAAATGGAGTGTATATCCTGTAGGCTTCACATAGTCTTTCACAGTAGTCCCCGGGGGACTCCCCTGGTTGTTGGGTGACCAAGGATACCTTAGTCATGTTCATGGGTTTCTTAGCTCCTGCCCAGATTCCCTGGAGGAGGGCCTCCTGGTATCGGCGGATGTGTGCCTGTCCCTCAGTTGTGGTGAAGTCCCATGCTGGGCGCTCTTTGGGTGTGGCCGTATTAGTCCAGGCAGCAGGGTTGATGACTCCCGCTGGTATGTGCTCTTCCAGGTACTGCCATGCACCTTTCATTATTCTCCTCCTTTCCTCTGTGTCAAACAGGGTGCAGAGTAACTGTTGGCAGTCTTCCCAGGTTGGCCGATGAGTCTGGAAGAGGGATTCTATGAGGTCTACCATGCCTGTGGTTTTTCAGAGTAGGATGGGGTGTTATGGTGTCTGGAGCTGAAGGGCCAGGTGTAGGCAATCTTGGGGATATGTACAGTGGGGGCAGGGTCA
Organism: Eumetopias jubatus; assembly: GCF_037043125.1. Classification (NCBI taxonomy): domain Eukaryota; kingdom Metazoa; phylum Chordata; class Mammalia; order Carnivora; family Otariidae; genus Eumetopias; species Eumetopias jubatus. The sequence continues at coordinate 44,379,915 of NW_028274820.1, read as the reverse complement.
GTTCTTCCTTGGGATCTCCAGCTAGGATTTGTGGAGACTGGGGCTTTTGCTGATTTTCTTTAGGTCGCTTGGATGAGGCAATTAAGACTCTGGCCTGTCCCTGCCTATTGCAAGCGAATCGCACCCAGGGGGGAAGGGTCCAAGCAATTCCTAGCCAGGAGTCAGTGTAGGGAAACTGGTCAGGGTGTCCTGGTTCTCCTGTTACAACTCGCCATACTCGACGAATCGCTGGGACATCCAATGTCCCTTCTGAAGGCCACCCAACATCAAAGGTGGGCCACTCCAATTCACATAGTGTTCTCAACTTGCCGGGGTTCATCCTGACTCCACAGTCTCCCGAAAACCCCTTCTTGAAATTTTTGATCATGGTCTCTAGAACTGTAAGTTTACTCTGCCCTGACCCCATGTTGATGTCCCCATATGCGGTGGCACATAGACAGACAAAAGGGGGGGTACCTCCTAAGATGAGGAGACCAATCAGATGCCCATCTGGCCGTGTCCTGAAGGAGCTTGGGTGAGGCTTAGCTGTAGCAGTCTCATCGTTGTGGCTTATGATTGGAAACCATTCTGATGCCACCATAGACCGTATGCCGTTCACCACGGAATTACAGATGAGCCCACTCAGACTCTGTAGGCTTCTGGGGACCTTAAGGGTGCCTGCCTATGGAGTCACAGAATCAGTCCGCTTGAGCAAGCTGGGTTGGACTGCACATTCACTCACACATTCACACTCCAGAAGTGTTTACATTCCCTCCCTGGGAATCCCTATCTGTGAGACCTCTAAGAGGTCTCTGGGAGGTGATCAGGCTCCCCTTCCACCCCAATGGAGGTGGGCCTTCCTGGGTCCTGGGGCCCCAGGCCTTATCAGAATCCAACGTCAGGACCAGGTCCTCACCTGCCAAGTCTCCTGGAGTCTGGCGGGAACAGCAGAGCGGGGGGTCAGCCCAAGGAGACCGGGGCGGGAGACTGCCAAAAATTAGGCAGGGTGCATCTTCTCTGTTATGATCCTTCATTACATCACTGCCCTGCCCTTGCCCCAAACCTGTGGCAACAATGGGCCAGCACGGTTGGGCTTCCTGGTCAGGGAACAAAATGTTATGGAACCTGGACTGGATCGCCTGACGGAAGAACCAAGTGGCACTGGGAGATGTTGGAGGATAGGAGGCTTATTTAACACCTGCGGGCCCAGAGGAGAGTGGTCTCCAAAGGTCTGAACCCTGAGCACAAACAAAGGGGGCAATTTATACACATCTACTTCCGCATACCTGGCGCTTTTGGCGCGAGCGCGAAGCGGGGCAGGGAGAAGAACCCGGATTGGTCCACACAGGAAGCAGAGCAGGGGGAAGAACCCAGAAAAGCCCCGGGGCATGGACTGGGACTCTCTCGCTGGCTCGGTCGGCCATCTTAGGACACAGATTGTCCTTATCAAATTGACTTTTATGTTATCAGTAAAACTGCTGGTTAACAGTAGGTTATTCGTAGTTAAGTTTTGGGGGATTCAAAATTACATGCAAATTTTCAACTATGTGGTGGTCAGCACCCCTAGCCCCCATGTTGTTCAAAGGTCAGCTGTACATTCATTCTGGCATATTTTTTTCCAGGCATCCATTGTTTCTTTGTCTTTCTCAGTATGTGTGTGTATATAACATATGTATGGTTAGGGGCATATATGGGTTATATAAGTATACTGTGTGTGTGTGTCTGTGTGTGTACCTATATATACAGTAAATCACATACACAAACACACAGATTTAAAACAGATCATCAGTAAGGTGATGAACCCATCATAATTCTCCTGGAACTTAACTTGTTTTAGCATTGAAAGTTCCCTGTCCTGGAACACTTCTCAGTCTTAGGCAAAGAAGACTGTTATCACTGTACTTCTTACCTTGTTTTTTTTTTAAATAATTTTTCTAGTTTAACGGGACTTGAACAAAATTCTTAAATTTCGTTGCATGTTCTTCTCAGTCTGTAGGAATTTCAGAGTACCCCATCATATGCACACATAACACACCCAATTTAACCAATCACCTCACGTTAGATGTTTCAATTATTTTTTGTCATTTTTTTTTTAAGATTTTATTTATTTGACAGAGAGAGACACAGCGAGAGAGGGAACACAAGCAGGGGGAGTGGGAGAGGGAGAAGCAGGCTTCCCGCCGAGCAGGGAGCCCAATGCAGGGCTCGATCCCAGGACCCTGGGATCATGACCCGAGCCGAAGACAGACACTTAATGACTGAGCCACCCAGGCGCCCCTGTCATTTTTTTTTTTCTTGTAAGTTTGAAAACATTTTCTTTTAATCTTTGATTCAATTGTGGGTTATTTTTTCACATTTTATCATCATTATTCATGACATAGAATTTTACCCTTTGAGAGACTAATTTATTTTATGAATTCAATAGCTTAATTTTAAAATACTTTAGTAGAAGATAAAATGTTTTGAAGCAACAACATAGTTATAATTTATATCACAACACAATTTTTACTCAAAGTTTATGTAATAGCAAATACAATCCCTTTAATAGTTATCTCAAATGCCATGGAGCCACATGTTCTTTCTATTCAATATGTAAGCCTTAGTACCTACCCTCATTTGACTTTCAAAAGAAGTGCATAAATAAAATATGCACACCTGAAAAATAAAGGTACAATATTAATAGTATGGGACATGTAAAGTATGATATTAATATCAAGTGCTCCATGGTTGTGAGGAAGTAAACAAATAGTACAAGTTAGTGTGGCCAAGCAAAGCTTCCTCAAGAAGAAAAGATACGAAGTAAAGGGACACTAGATATGTTGTATGGAACTTCCTATCTATTTTTGTAAGTATTTACATGGTACAAAATGAAATTAGGACTCTATATATGTAATAAAACTGTAACTGTGCAGTTAAAGGCTGGAGTCTGTAAAGGAAAGATTCATTGGAATGAAGCAACGGGGAACGTTTGTGAGAGAGAAGGCATTTGAGCAGGATCAGGAAGCCTTTTCCAGATCTGATGCATAAGTCATTTATATCTCCCATATCTACAAACACAGCAATAAATTAATAAATAAAAATGATGATGTTACACAACGCGGAGTACTAACCACTATACCATCATAGTGAGCTACAAGGCACATGTTGTAATGAGCACTGGATGTTATATGCAACTAATGAATCGTTAAACACTACATCAAAATCTAATGATGTACTATATGCTGGCTAACTGAACATAATAAAATAATGATGACATTTCTGAGATGGCTTCTGAATGTGTATAAGAAGAAAATATTTCATGCAAATATCTTGATAAATAGTATTACTTTAAAAATAGACCTGTAAAAAGCCTTGTCGAAAATAGGGTTAAGAGGGTTACATTCAAACTGTATAATTCTGTCTTTGAATCTCTTCATGAAACTTCTAAAAATTCACGTTATGTTTTAGACATGTTATCCTGTTCTTTCTGGTATCAGTAAAAGTGCTTATATGTTTTGATGTACAGTAGTAAAATGGCAATTGTAAGTCATATTCCTGGAACAGTCTCATGAAAACATGGTATTCTCTTTCATGGCATGACAAACTACACAAAATATAGTAGTAAACATTACCTTGCCAATTCTTAGAAAAAGGAGACATTAAAAATAAAATGCTACACCGCATGGAGAACAAAACAAAATAGTACTCCTTTGTATCTTTATCCAAAGCAATTGTCATAGACAGGTGAGTGTTGACCATAACAAGAATGAAATCACTCCCAAACACACAATTTAAGTAAACCAAGCAGCTAGTGGTATTAACACTTAAAGGTGTCACATGTGTTTCAAGAAGAAAAAATAGCTTGTATAGAACATTTTCTGGATCAGCTTGCAGATTTATTAGTCATCCTCCAATACCTTGAGACCAATTCAATTTGTCAGAGCTCAATATCATTGCCATTTCCCTCAGAATCTTGGGTTTTAAATCAAGGCCAACATTGCAAGTAACCTTGGAGGGAAAACAAAATTTATAGTATTGCTGTAAGGCCCATGTCTCAAAGGGATTTAAATCATCTGAATAATCCATTCTTATTTTTTTTCCCTAGAGGTATGAAGAGGACAACTACAAGTATGTTTAACATTGTAAGTAATGATATTACATGAGCAGTCAGAGTGTTCAATAGAACAGTTGAATGTTTTATGTTTATTAAAATTTTGAGCTTAAAGACAAAAATATGTACATATAAGTTACTTATGTAATTGCTGAGACTGTTTAACTTTGTTTGTCTGCACAAACTTATGGGAAGACCATTATTCAAGGAGTCTCTTAAAATCAAACCAAAAATACACATGGGGATGCCAAAGTGAGGTGTGAGGAGGTGGCTTGCAAATGTAACTGCAAATCCTCTTCTTGTTATTCTGAAAAATGCAATACATTAAAGATGTATTAATCTATTTCCATTAGGGAGTGTAAGCACTGGAAGAAGTTCAGTCTTAAGATCCATCTTCACATACCTGAAGAATTAGACAGATTAGGAACATTATACACCTAACAAAGAAAACATATTTAGTCATTTGTCTCCATTAGTTCTCCAGATTAAGTAAATTATGGAAAATTCTGAATTTTCTATTTTACTGTGTACCTGTAAGGCTTTTTAAAATGTTTTATTTATTTATTGTTCAAAGATATAGTAGGCAATCAGCTATGCTTAAAATATTCAGTGGCCAGCTTAGAAATGTCCCGGCCGTCCTATTTCCTCTCTTTCCCTAACTCGTTTTCCCTTTCCTTCACTCCTGCCTCCCTGAATTCGCATATTGTATTAATCAGCTCAGGCTGCCAGAGCAAAATACCATGGACTGGATCACTTAAACAACAAATTTATTTTCTAACATTTCTGCTGGCTGGAAGTCAGAGATCAGAGGCCAGCATGGCCCAGTTTTGGTAAGAGCTCCCTCCCTGGCTTGTAGACCACTGCCTTATGTTGTGTCTTCTTGTGGTGGAGAGAGTTCTGATAAAGGTACGAGTTCATCAGATCAGGCCTCCACCCTTATGATCTCATTTAACTTAATCACCTCCTTAAAGACCCTATCTCCAGTACGGTCACATTGGGGGTTAGGGCTTCCACATATGAAATTTGGACTGACACAAATCAGTCCACAGCATGTACTTTAATAAATATTAACACAGAAACTTTTGCCTCAGAATCTGCTTCCTTGGAACCAAAGCTTAAATCCCTCTCAGAATATATTTGAGCACTTCTATATTGTTTGTACTGGCAATAATAATATTGTAATATTTTTACATGCATATACATATGAATGAAAAGATGAAATCTGGCTCTTTAATAAATCACTACAATTAGCATACAAACAGATTCTTTCTCTTGTCCATTTTTTCTTTGTTGCCATTTCTCTTCCCATGGCCAATTACTTTTTGCTCCTTGCATAAGCATTCTCAAAGTAATTATCTGAGTTTTTCATGTCACATTTGTTTTCTCCGATTCTCCCTTAAATCACTCCCATCAAGCTTTCAGTCCGCTGCTACACCAATGTCGCTCGCCTTTCTCATGATAGATATTTTTCAGGATGTCTGCCATCAATTCCTTCTTTCCTATACAAGCATGCATTAACATGAAACTGGGCTCACCTTAGTTAATTATTTGATCAACAGCATTCAGCAAAAGTGACATTTGGAAGGAAGGAAGGAAGGAAGGAAGGAAGGAAGGAAGGAAGGAAGGAAGGAAGGAAGGAAGAAAGAAAGAAAGAAAGAAAGAAAGAAAGAAAGAAAGAAAGAAAGAAAGAAAGAAAGAAAGAAAGAAAGAAAGAAAGAAAAAAAGAAAGAAAGAAAGAAAGAAAGAAAGAAAGAAAGAAAGAGAAAAAGAAAGAAAGAAAGAAAGAAAGAAAGAAAGAAAGAAAGAAAGAAAGAAAGAAAGAAAGAAAGAAAGAAAGAAAGAAAAAGAGAAAGAAAGAAAGAAAAAGAGAAAGAAAGAAAGAAAGAAAAAGAAAAAGAAGGAAAGAAAGAAAGAAGGAAAGAAAGAATATAGCTTTGGTTTCATCAGGTCAAATTTAAAAAATTGAAAGTTTGCATAAAATTATATCTCATCTCTTAATTATGGCAATCACTATTCCAGATATTTTAAATGTTATTAAAATGTATTGTACTAAATAATATGCTAGAAAATACAACTTGTGGTTGAATATCATGTCTGATTCATTTCAAAATCATTGATATCCAATCCACCTATATCACTCCTACAGAGTAGAAACTAAAAGTAACCACATTTACATCCTCAACCAAAAACTCTCTAAGATTTCATGATACCAACCGATTTTTATACACCCATACATCGTAGCCTATTTTATAGCTTCTCCAACGGAGAGTTTTAGTTGAGATCACCATTTGAAGATAGTCTGTATTAAGTCAGGCTTCCTGTCGCCCCCCAACCCACCACCCCTCCCCAGGAAATAGTTCTTTTTAAGCCTAGATGTGGTACCATCATTGAGGTTTTAATTTAGGAACACCTTTATCAAAGTAGTACTTAATTACTGCTGACTCTTGAAGTTAACTCCTCTATGATATTTTCTCTTCCCATATAAAAGCCATGGTCTTGTAAGATTTCTGGTAGGTTTGTGCGTATGCTATAATTTTTGCCTCCCCTTCTCTTTACATGCTATTGTCTGTAACTGACACAAACATGTAGTCAGAAACAAAACCAGCAACTGGCTCTCTACAATTTACCATTCCCAGAGAGTTCAGTAATGTATATTTGAGCACTGCCCTCAATTTTACCAACACGCTCAGCCCCTGAGTGTCACATTTTGCTAAAAGTTCCTTGAGGGAGAAGTTATAATGACTACAAATTGACATATTTTTCATAAATAACCCAGGGAATTTCATTCTACTGGTATAATGCACAGTCTCACTCCTAAAAACATTTGGCTTATGTCACACATAAATCAGTGTAGGTGTTGCATGATCATTGTTCTTTCACAGAGTGACCATTTTGTGAATTAGCATTCTACTTGGTACATAATAGGCACTCAATAAAAATATGTTGACTGAAAACATAAAATGAAGAGTTGAAGTTTAATTTCAGCATATTAAAAAAGAAAAGTCACTCATAACACAGAATTATCAAGACAATGTAATACTCCAAGATATATCACTCATTAACTATATGATTCTAAACAATAACTTGATGTGATTGCATAATACCTCACACAATACTGCTGTGAGTATTAAGTAAATGATGCATCCCAATCACCTAGCTTCTGCCTGATGCACTGGAAGAATTCAATACATCTTGAAAGCAAACAATAGAGGGCACCAACAAAACATTTTTTTAAATAAAATATAGATTTTAGAGATTCTTTTGGAAAGGATCACAGGAAGAAGAAGGAGGATAATTGTTCTGAAAATAAAGGTTGTTTGATGACACTGTTCAATACCCATAGAGAGGGCAACCAAGGAATGAAGTTGACACGTAAAGCAAATTAGAAATGACTTGACCTTTTATAATCTCCCTATTGATCTCACTGCCATTAGTGACATCTCTTCCTTTCATCTATATCATTGTTAGAGTTAGATTTCTGAAATGAAAATCTTCATATATCCGTACAATGCTGACATTTTTCAATAGTTCTTATAAGCTACAGGGTGGAGTCCAGTCTCCTTAACACTGGGTATAAGTGTTATCAGAACCCTGCCAGCCATTTCCATAAAATCTCTTACCATGTGCCCCCATCAACTGGGGGACAGCAGAAGCAAATTTCTAGTCGTTCTCTGCCTGTGTCAAGTGATTTCGTGCTCTGTGCTCTGGTTTATAAGTGCCTGGAACGACTTTAAGTACCTCTTCTAACTAGCAGACTCTTTTTTATCATTACCAATCTTATTTAGAGATCACTGACTCTTCGCATAATTTCCTGACTCTCTAGACACATTTATTTACATCCTTCTTTTTCTAGTCATTCAAATTACTTGTACTATGGCAGGAGTCCAGTAGTAATTATATGTTTACTTATGTTCCACTGTACTTCAGTGCAGGCCAACTCTAGGCAAGCAGTGTATATTTCTTCTTGTTGACCTGGGATATAAAATGACTGCCAAAGAAGGTGATATTCAAAAACTGATGAACTAAAATAAAAGCTAACGTATGGCCCTTTACTTGTAATGCTTAAATTATTTAATGACTCACTAGTATTTGCTATTTATGGACACAGGAGGGTTGGAGTCAAAATTGTGTGGCTTGAGTGTCTTGGCTGTATAATAGAAGGTCAAATTTCTCAAGTGCTTTGGTCTCTATCAGCTCCTTCACTACATGGGGATATTTTACCTCACAGTGTTGTTCAATTGATAACATCCTTAAACAGTGTTATCACATTGCTTACATAGTAGGTACTTACTGGATGTAAGTCCTATGCTACCTTGTGCTTTGCCTCTGTAGTCAGCCACTAGTTTTTCATTGTATTACTAAAACTCCTTAATACAAAAGGGATTGGATGATATAGAAGAGAAAACCAACTGATAATTTTTTCTAAGAAAAAATGTTAACCACTACCAAATCTTCTATATTGAGCACCGAATCAGAGAACTCAGCATTTCTGAGATCTCTGAAAACCAGAACATCAGCACTGTAGGCCAATCAGCCTATTCTGTGTGTGCAGGCATTTGTTTTGGAAAGACTCACAATGGGATAATTACCTATTCACTTTAAAAGCCTTGGCTGTAGCTACCACTGAATCAATGTAAGTTAATGTAGCAGATCAAATTTTTTTCTTTTAGTTAGTTTTCTTCTAAAACTGTGAAAGATAATGAGTAATAGAAGATGAAAGCGCAAACATACACTCACATATCTAAAGGAAAATACTTTATCTTCTCACACTAAATATGCAGTAAATGATGCAAAACACAAAATACATTTTGCACAGTATTTCTCCCAGACACCAAATTTAGAAATAAATCCAAGCTATGACTAAGACTATGAATTTAGCTAGATTTTAATGCTAGAATAAGAAACCAACAGTCTGGGAAAATTTCCAACCTTAGCAAACAACCATAAGTAGCTTTCTTTTCTCTCTGAGCTTTTATTTCTGACTACCTCAGAAGCATGCTACCTTCTTCATTCATCCAGAGAGTCATGGTTTTAAACTTATTGAACTAAAGACGTTAGAGACTCTTGAGAAGTCACAGACAATGGATCACCAGAGATTGAAAGAGGAAGAAGAAATTTTCCATCAGAATCTATCATTAACAGCAATATAAAGCACATAATCATTCTCTTAATGTTCAACATAAAATAAAATGTAATATTACCTTGTAAAATTCATTTTGGCATAATGATAGTATGGATTAAGGTATTATCTGTCAGTCTTGGTGATAATAAGTGAAAAGAATGATAGGCAGATTCACTCCCCCCACCAACATATTAAAACAAAAATAAAAACCTTAAAGTAATCTGCCATTAGGAAACATTTACATTTATCTATGCCAACTCATGATTTATTGATTTTATCAATAAATTATTCAGGTCACACACTGATGATAGAATTGCCCTGTCACACAACTATGGAAACAAACAAGAAGCCTAACTGAAAAAAAGGGTGTCAGTTCCCACAGGTTCAGTTGCTTTGTGAAATAACAAGCATACATACATGTGATAAAAGTACAATCAATAAAAATAACATTATTGATGGTCATGAGGCTTTTTTTTTACTATTGACTATCTGAATTATAATCAATAATGCCGTCTAATACCAAAATTACCTCAGAGTTGTACATCCAAAATATAAGTAATGAAATGTTGAAAACAATCTTAGTATGCATAGATCACCACAAAAAATCGAGGCAATCTCTATTAAAGCTCCAAAACATTAGAAAGGGTATAGAAATCTGTAATTTACTAGATTGTATATATATATATATATATATGAAATATATATATAAGAAATCTATAATTTACTAGATTATATATATGTATATATATATATATATATAAAATAATGATGGTCAACTGGTTCTGAGAAATTTGTTTAAATCTTTCAGAAACATATTCTACATAAATATTAGAGTATCCCATATGAATATTGAGAAATTATGTAGTGCACACCCACATTAACTTGATTAGATAACTGTTCACATTTTTTCCATATTTGTATCTCCTATTTTTGCTAAATGCTCACATAAATTATTGACATTATGAAACTTCACTATGAAATATTGTATGCTTTCCAAATAAATAAGCAATTTTAGTCCTTAAAAGTAATATCCCATTACATCTAAGAAAATTAACAATTATGACCACTTCAAAGTCATTATTCATTAATATAATCTAACACACATTTTATATTCAAGTTCCCAAATTCCTAGTGCTGCTGAAGTAAACCACCAAGTGAGGGTGAAGTTCACTTTATTTATCCCTTGTCAAATTACATTTTTTCCCCCTTGAAACTAGAAATACTGGGTAGTGTGATATTTTCATATTCTGCGAACGATATGTTTACATCAACTTTTCATCCTGTAGCCATAAAATGATGATGTTTTCCCAAGTTTTTTTTTTCCCTCACATTTATTGCGCTGTACTCTTCTATTAAGAAGAGCTTTTCCACATCAAGTAAAGCCATATGGTTGCTGTGTGATATAGTATCTCCTTTCACGTCTCTTCGTTGACGGGGGTTTCTTTTCTGTAAAATCGTGGTATCATAGAGACTTTTCATGTGGTGAAAAAATTTTTTTGTTTGATTATAAGTGGCTTTCTCTCTCTCTTTCATTTATTATGGCCTCACAGATTTTTACATGTTTAATTTTTTCAAAAAATTACTGTAGTTGTTCCATTAAAACATTATTGAAGTATAACATGCAGATAGGAAAATATACATCGCAGAAGTACATAACTGGATAAGTTTTCACAAAGTACAACACACTTAATATTCAGATCAAAAAGAGAACCATAGGAGCATCTCAGAAACCTCCCTCATGCCCCTCTCTAGGTAAGTCCCCAAATATCTACCATCACTTTTAAAACCACAAAATAGCATTGTTTGCGAACTTTAGAATATTGAATTTTACATTATGTATTGTTTTGTGTTTGGAGCCTTTCAGCCAACATTGTATTTATGAGATTTATCCATATTGTAGCATATAGTTGTGATGTGTTCATTCTCACTGCTGTAGTCTCCTATTGCATTTTTGAATATGCAGCAATTTATCCATTCTACTGTTTTGGGGGAATGTACAGTTTCCAAATTTGGATTATTTCAAATAATGTTACTATGAATATTTTTATATATATATCTTTTGTTTGATAGATATGTGCTTTTCCCTTGGGTATTCATATATAAAATATAGATATAGCATTCCACATGTGTGCAAATATTATATACATACATACCAACACTGCTGTCAATAATATATGAGGGTCCTAATGCTACATCCCTGCCAACTCGATATTTTTTCTGCTTTTTTTACTTCAGCTATTCTAATGAATAATCAGTGGGAATACACTGTGGTTTCATTTGTATTTCCCTGACGACTAATAAAAATAAAACACCTTTTTGTATGTTCACTGGTCTGTTGTGTATTCACTTATTTTTGTGTATAATGCTTGTTTGTTATTTCTCCCAGACTATTGTTAGGTTGTCTGTCTTTCTTATGATTTATAGGATATTTGTAGGATTTATCCTGAATAAGAGTCCCTAGCAAGATATAAGTATTGAGAATAACTCCCCTCCAAAACACAGAGCCACAGTTCTCCCTTTTCACTATTAAAGGTGTCATACCTTAAAATAATCCATTTTTAAAAGTTTTCCTTAGTCCTTTTTGTATTTGTTAAAAATATTTTTCCATTCCAAAGCCATGAAGATGTTCTCCTATGTTTTCTTCCAAATCTCTATTGTTTTACCATTCACATTTGTTGTGAAATATCTGGAGATGACTTGTCCTTTTATACATGACTGGATTAGTAAACTAATACTTGGTTTAGGATTTTCTACTTTTACTTTGTTGTTGTTTTCATTGCTCTTGGGTAACATCTAGGGTGGAATCACTAGGTCAATGTTAATTCTACAAAAAATCTGCCAAAATATTTTCCAGAGTGATTGTGCCATGTGTGTTCTCAAAAACGTATGACAGTTCTAGTTGCTCCAAATCTTCAACAACATGTTGCATTATAAGTCTTATTAATTTTAGAGATGCTGGTAGATATGCAGTAGTATCTTATTGGTGGTTTTAATTGACATTTCTCTAATAAATAATAACGTCGAGTATCTTTTCATATGTTTGCCATCTGTATAAATTGTTGACATGTGTATTTAAATCATTGATCCATTTTTTATGAAGTTGTTTTTGTTTTTATAATGGAGCTTTCATAGTATTTTACATTCTCTGGATGTAACTCTTTTATTATGTATGTTTATTATTACTATTCTGTAGATTTCCTTTTCAGAAAAACTTAAATTTGATGAAGTGTAATTCCTCAATGTTTCCTTTTATAATCAGTTCCCTTTTTATCCTACTTAAAACAATTGCTTGGCACAAAGTCATTAAGATTGTCAGCTTTCCGATGCCTTTGAATTTATAATTTTTGTAATTGTATAGATTTTTAGTTGTTCTTAGCAGGAACATTGGCTTGCTGCCAACACTATCTCTTACCCAGAACTAGACTTTATTTTTTTGCTGTTCAAATATTCAGTTATGTATAAAATTAAATAGGAAGGTTTCTGAAAGAAGCAAGTTCTCCATCAATTTCATTATTTATAGTTAAATAGCTTTTATTTGATATCTGAGAATATCTGATTAGCTCTTAGGAAGACATTTAATTGTGCGTTAGACAACTTCAATAGGGTTTGGTCTTTCAAACCGAAATGCCCTTATTAACAGTCTAAAACGTGATTTAAGATTTAAGTTTTTCTTCACAGGTTTCCTATAAAATATATGAAGAAAATTTTGAAAAATTGAAGAAATATTTCACTAATAAATTAATAAAATGTAGCCATATCAGCAGATATACCAACAATTTCCACCCTGATGCCCGATAGTCACTCTGAACTACTGAACCAAAGATATAGAGATTCCAATAAAATTCTGGAGTTATTTCCTAAAGATTCAAAAAAGATGTTATTCTCACCTCACAGTGAGCTATTTCAGAATTCTTCATAGTCTCTATGCTAAAGAGAAGGAAAAGATTTTCTTCTTCTTTTTCTTCTTTTACTTATTATTTCTTTTAGTAATCTCTAAACTCATTATGGGGCTCAAACCCATGACCCTAAGATCAAGAGTCGCACACTCTTCAGATTGAGCCAGCCAGGATCCCCTTATTGTTTTTTGACCCAACCATTTGTGTTCTGTATCTCCACTACTCCCCTCTAAAGCTTGGGAAACCACACCTAATTGCAGTATATCAAGATTTATAGCAGTTTAGTAAGAAATAAGCAATTAAAAAATACAGTAAACACTGGTCATGTACATTTTAAGTTCATTGTAACAATAAGCTTGAGAAAATAATAAGGCAAATAATTTGATATAACATACATAATATATCTGAGATTGACTTTTTTAAACAATCAGGAATGATTTTACTTTACTTTAAATTTTACTTTAAAATCAGAAAATTTCAAAATTATAGCATCTAAATAAGAGTCTACCTGATAATAGTTATGAATTTCTTAAATCTGAATTAGGTACACATCTAAATAGACAGTTAATTTAATTTCTGTATAATTTAGATATTCAGGAAATATTGAAGAAATTATGGTTTGTTCTTCTGTATACTTACGTGCAATCCTTTCAGAGAAATGTTCTCAAGGTTTGTAATTATTTCCTACTGTAGGTAATGGTCCTCTGAAAAATCAGGTGAACATTTTGGTAATGTTTCTAGTTCTACCTGTGCTGTAGACCCCATCAAGAGAAGAATTCTTAGAATTTATAAAAATATACAGACATTTTATATAAATCAGGATTAGGTTCAGGTGCATATAATAACAAATTGCATTAACATATTAGGATTTATTCTCTCACATTAAAATAAAAACAAAACAAAACAAACACCACCAAAGTGGGGGGGGGGCAATGACAACAACAACAAAATACAAGCAGTGCTGGGATAACACAAAACCTTCGTGAAGTCATTTAACTCTTCTCTCCTCTAGGCTGACTTCCACACAAGGTCACACAGGCCATAGACCAATATAACTAGTACAGCCTTCATGTTCTGTTCTTTCAGGAAAAAGGAAGGAGACAGGAAGGAGAGCAAAAGGGCACTTAAACAGCGTGGCAAGCAATTTTAATCAGCCTTCCTGGAAGTTCCACATATTTCTGCTTACAAATCCTCGGCCAGAACTTAGTCTCAAGGTCACACCAAGCTGCAAAGGAGGTTGGGAAATACAGGCTAGGATATGTGCCCAGGTAAAAATTGGCGCTCTGTTCCAAAGCAAATGGAAGAAAGTTGATTTGGGGTAAAAAATCATGAAAGCCACAGTTTGCCCTTTGCCTGCCCTAATTCATATACATCCTCTTTTCTGTAACAGACCACGCTTTACCTCTTATAACCCCAAATTCTCCGTTTAAGTTACCACTAGACCTTGTTCTGGACTCATGAAACCTTCCAGATTGGGATCATCTGTGTCTTCTCATGCTCTTGTAACCTAAAAGCTGAATGAAAACACCTGCAGTTCAAAATCACTCATTTCACATTGATGGACAAGGAACAATAGCTCATTAAAACTCCCATCTATATGAGGGGTAAATAGGAAATATTTAGTTGTCCCTGTCTCCTGACCAAGAATAAATGTAAGTTACTTGCTTATCCCCTAGCTTTGCACTCTAGAATGCTATTCCTTTGCACGTTATTCTCCATTGCCTTATCAGAACTTGAGTGTGGATTATAATTTTAGCAGGTGCACCGCACCAAGACAAACTTCTGTGGGTTAGGATTGGAATTTCATTGACAATAAAGTTTCTTCAAAAAATTGGTAAACTTGGGCTCTGTATTATTTTTGTCAATATGTGTTCAAATAATTATAAGCAAACACTTTATTGTGCTGTAATTTGTAAGGTTGAGGTCTCAGATCTTTACTTCTTTGTTTTAATGTGCTTCCTATCCATCTCTTATAACTTTATGGTCAATAACACAAAGCCTTCTGGAAGGAATTAAATAATTCCTTTAATGAGAAAGGAATACACACACACACACACACACACACATATTTATTTATTTATAGAATATAGGTGTCCTTTAGTGGAAGTGATTCCTGGTCTACTATATAGCCAGAAAAGAAAATCTTCATTTTATATTGTATATAATAGCTCATTAAGGGGAGCCTGGGTGGCTCAGTGGTTAAGCATATACCGGAGCCTTTGGCTCAGGTCATGATCCCAGGGTCCTGGGATCGAGCCCCGAGTCGGGCTCCCTGCTCGGCAGGAGGCCTGCTTCTCCCTCTCCCTCTCCCCCTGCTTGTGTTCCCTCTCTCACTGCGTCTTTCTCTGTCAAATAACTAAATAAAAATCTTTAAATAAAGAAATAGCTCATTAAAACTCCCTTCTATATAATATTGTTACTTTTATGTTAGCCAATGTGTAAATTGATCTATATTGATCACAAAATATACACATACTTATTTATCTACACATCAGTCTTTTCACTTGGACTCTGGATTATGCTAGGTCTAATCCCTGACCCAGTACTACAAGTGTCTAATACATACTTGTGGATAATGAGGTTTATTTCTTAAGAACTTAACACACGTAAATTAGGTCTATCTTTTTTTTATTGGGATAAAATTAAACTTTGGATTATTTATATCTGAGCCAATAATTTTTCCAATAGGCTATCATAAGTTTGGTATTTTATATATTGATGTGTATGTATTGGCTTTTGGTTTGCTTTGGACGGACTAGAATGCCTTTTTTTTTTTTTTCCAGGAACAAAACCCACAGCTCTTTAGGGGTTTGAGGACATCCATTAGCCTTTATCTGCCAGTTAATTACTCTTCACATTAAACTGCTGCTCTTCCTGGGATGCTTAATCAAACTAAACCAAATCTTTTGGGGTTTGCTCATTTATAATCATAAGATCACACAAAGTTGAATGACTGGTGCAAGGTAATTTTCAAACAGATTTGAGTATCATAAATGGTTTCATGGGAAAATTGTCAACAGCCTATGCTTTCAGAGTTCCTGAAGTTCACTTAAAATTTCTAGGAAACACATGAATTCTCTCTTTATGTTTCCCTTTAAGATATTTCTAAAGAACTTTTATTTTTTTTATTTTTCTAAGGAACTTTTAAAAAGGAAGAACCAATCTTTTCAGTTTTTAACATGATAAATACAAACAAACAAAAAACAACTCAAAAAACAAAACCACCCATACATACAAAAAAGCCCCACAAAACAAAACAGAAAATAAAGCTGGATAAAACATCAAAAAAAATGTTTCATCAAACAAATGGATTTCCACCGAAAAAATTTATTTTGTATAGAATGCCCTTCTTCTCTTATCTGTGCTAGGTAAATATCATTGCTGATTAACAGGCATGGTGGTTAATAGATTAGGATTAAAACATTGAATTTAAATAAATCATGTGAAAGTTTACTTAACTTGTGATATACTTCATGTAATTTCTTAACTCAGGTTATATTAGATATTATATGTTTCATCATCAATCTACTTTCCAATGCCTAAAAAATTCCAGTGTATCTAAATTCGTATTGAAAAAACTAAAAAAAAAAAAACCCATTTAATGGAGGCAACATTTTAATAATGTGCTGCATGCTTTTGAGTATGTAATTGTGAAAGTAAAAATAATTTGAAGTTTAAATTCTGTTTGGGAAGTCAACATAATATAAAAAATCCTTAGAAATTAAATTTTAAAACAAAAGTATATGTTCTTAGTTACATATCACTGATGGCATAGATCTATTTTCTGGACCCTCTACAATTTACCATTAGGCTTTTCCATTGTATCTGGTAATCTGATTTAACATTAAATAGTTTTTGCTGTTGTTTTGAGCAAAACAACATCTTTAAAACGTTAGTTTGATTTTCTTTTATTATACTAAATTAGAAATTTAGTCTGTGTTATTTCTCTTTATTTACACCTAGAGTTGTTTTTTATCTATTTATTTTTCTTTTCTGTGCATCCATTCAAGCATAGCAAAAAACTGGAGGGGTGACACAAGGTCATAATATTGGTAACATGATCAACTAGAGGAAGTACTGCTGCTCAGATACACACATATTATACACAGACATTTTTCTTCTTGCTCCCCACTGTTTCTCAATTGTGATATTTTCAAAATCAGGTTTTCTGAGTTTGTACAGCTGTGTTATGTAGGCCAAACTCATTCTGTGTGTGTATGTGATGAGAGGAGGCCATTTAAAGTCAGTAGACTAAGTTGACTACATGATTGATTTTTATACTTGCATAAAACAGAAGTAGATTTTTAAGATAAATAAAATATCTTCAAATGAAACCAGATGAATACAAACCAAAGAAGGTATTGTCAGGAGGATTGTAATTTATATCTCAGGTTAGATGATTTTATCGTATCTGTAGCAGATATTAGAATTTTGGAGAAATTAAAGAATAATTTTTGAAAGAGAAAGGTATAAAACATTGAAGTATTTATGAGCTTTTTCATTCATCTATCAATTTAATAAGCATTTGTTTGGAATATATTATGAATGCTGTTAGGAATCGGGGATTCCTTGGGACCTTATAACAGCCATGCCTTCAATGGTATCTGTTGTCTAGTTGGGAAGCAGGTTAAAAAAAATAATAAAAATTATATATATAATGTTATATATTTTAAAAAATTATGTCATAATAATATAATGACATAAATAAAATGATTATGTCTTCTTCTTAGTCTTCAAAGCACAGAAAACTAGTCCTATAATAGAGAATAATGAATCGGCTATTTGAGGAGATCTGCATTTGGCATCAATGGCTAGACTCTGGTACTCTTGCCACACATAGTCATTGTCTGGGGTTGCCTGGGAACACGTTGTCTCAGCTTGAAAGCTGAGGCACTGAAGCTGAAGGCTGTCAACTAATTTCATTCGTTGCAGCCAAATGGCAATTTCTTTCTTGAACAGAGATCTGAGTGGCATATTTCCATGACTGCTACAAATTAAAAGCTGGATATGAAAGCCTTAGAGCTACTTAGATGCTGAGTAGGATGAAACAGAAAAGTGTCATTTGGATTTGGCAAAATGGAAGTATTTGATGATTTAAGAGTGATTTAAAAAGAGTGGTGTGTAAGAATTTTTAAGATAGTCTAGAATTCTCATATGCTGAAGAATATATGAGAGTTGAGGAGGAAAACGAAATAGCATGGTATGAAAGGGAACAAAGAAATTGTGTAGGAGTTAAACTGGTTTATTAGTTGAATAAAGGGCATTTTCAACTTTAAACTTATTTTTATTTTATAAGATAAAATAAAGAATTTGTGGGTATCAAGGGGGCTAACTCAGTAGAGAAGAAATTAATAAAGATGCAGGAGATAAGGTAAATCATCAAAAATACAAAATCCATTAAGATAAGAGAGATAATTAGGCCCAGCACTGAAATGAAGAGAATGGAATTTGGTAAGAGTAGGAATTTTTCTTTCATTATAAATGGAAGAAAGAGAAGTTGGGTAGTTTTGTTAGTTAAAACATGGATTTGTTAGTGGAAAGATAATGGAGTTTCAGATTTCTGGCTTCTTTTTCTCAATAGATTATGATGAGAAGAGTCATCATAGAAAGTGGGAAAGCAAGCTTAAGAGTAGAGAATACTTTTTTTCAGACAGTGTTAAGTGAAACACATAAAAACTCTGAACACAAGTAACATATGGTTTAGATTTTGCAATCTAAATGAGAGGTGAGAGAGGCAAGGAAATTTTCAAGGGTGACTAAAATGATGAACAATAGATTACAATGAATATTTTTGTGAAGTTCAAAGAATTTTCGTTGTACATGCAGTGGAATAGTCATGTGGAAAGATAGGAGATGGTTGGTGTAAAGGGTAAAACATTCGAAATAGAGATTTCAGAAGTGATTTACTTTCTGGTATAAAATTGGAAATGGCTGACTAAGGTGGTGTAAGCAAAAATTCCACTAAAATTAAATACACCAAGGAACGAAGAAGTCAAGGAACTGATGAGTCATCTTTCAGGATGTCAGCAGTAGGCATTAAAATAAAGATTGTTATACAGGAGCTAACATCTTTAAGAAATGAAGTAGAATGGCTAGAAGATTAGAATGGTAAAGGTCATAGACTGTCAGGAGGAATAGATGGCACCCATATACTTTGAGGAACAGGATTGATTTCTTTTATTTCCTCCCCCTCTCCCTCCTCTGGAAAGAGGTGAAGAAATGGAATGCAAAGTCTAATGGCGAACCAAAAGGTGGCCAACCTCATCTTATATTTGCTTAGTGCTCAGTGTCAAGTTCATGAGGTCGCTGATATTTGGACAAACTTCAGAAAATGAATAGTGGTAAAAACAAAGAGAGGAAAAATTGTCTCCATCTAGTCTTTATAAGAAAAAAAGATACTCGTGTGGTTTTGCTGAGCCAGCAAATGTTTGAGGTTGTTTAGTCTACATCCTTAATTTCACACAAGAGAAAAACCAAAGCTTTTATACAAATTTACTGATCCTCAAGCTTACACAACTTGTTACTGGTATTAAAAAACAAAATTCAACCAAGTAAATTTGATCTAAATGACTATTCAACTAATCATGAACCGGGCAGTATCCCATCTAACAATGAGGAAGGAGCTCCCAGGAGCTATACAAAATGGAAGGATTCTATAGCCAGAAGGGGTTGGGGCAAAGAAGTTAAAAGAATTGATTAGTTCAGGCAAGAGTATCTTTCCTTAGGGGAAGGTAAGGGGGTCTTTTCATAGCTAGCGCTGGTCAGGAAATTGCAGACTGACCAGCTTAAAATTCCCTTCTGGGTGAGGCTGAAACTGCAATTAGCCAGGTATTAAATCTTGGTGGGGTTTAGCAAAAGTGCCTCTAATCTGGACTTGTTTCTTTTTAACACCAGCAAAGGCTGGATTAACTCTAGGTTATACATTTTCCCCTAGTTAGTTTTATTCTACTATCAGAAGGATTTTCAGGAGACGGAACATGTACTAGATTAATTGTAGGACATACTGTAAAGTGTATTTCCCTCATAAATATATGAAAGGCAGGAAGTAATTCTCTTTTGGTATAAAGAGTACTTAGGATTCCTGTCCATAAGGATTCTTGACAATGAGAAATAGTGACAGCTCTAGCATGCATCCTTTCATCTGAACAAAAGCAATTCTTTAAATTCTAAAATTCCATGGCATTTACACAATTTGATGCTAGGAAAGCAACTGTATCACCAACATGTCATTAATAACCTCGAGGAGAGTATCCTTGCAACTGGTTGTTCAACGGTTTTATTTCTACCTGAAAAGGTTCTTTGCCTTGATGAAAGTAACTGGGAAGAAAACACACTGTTCTTCTTTGTGGTTTAGAGACTGATCACAGCATTGCTACATCTATAAATAATCTTCTAGGAGAGTCCTAGAAGTCCTGCACAAGTCCACTGTCACAGTTTATTGGCTAATCAGCAAAGAATTGAAATCTTGATTGGCTTTATTTGTTGGCTGATTGAAACACTGAGATAGGAAGTAGTGGACAGATTAATTAATTTGTGCTGGGGAATCCAAAGTTAATCTAAAGAACACTGTCACTTTGATTGATCGCTGTGTGAGAGAAGTCTTTAAAAACCACCATGAATCGTCACTCGGTGGGCACATAAATTCAAGGTTTTGTCTATTTAACTGATTGAATTCCACTGAACTATACTGAATACTAATGCTTCTGTGTGCATAACAATTACTTTTTAAAGGTGGCCTACACATGACAGAGAAGAATGAACAAAGGATATGAACAAAAACAAACAACTGCTTTCTTAAACACTATCAAGTTCAAGAAATATGAATTTCTACTTTCCTAGCAAATTATTTACTTACATACATTTTTTTGTGAGAAGTTTTAACCTGATTGTCAAAATAATTGATTTTATAAATCTATAATATATTCTAATTATAAACCTGTAATTGTAGGATAGTATTTTTGTCTAAGAGAACCAGACTAAGTTTTCATGCTTACACAACCTTTGAGAAAAGCAATATTCTTTCAGGCTCCCATTTGGACATATATTAGTTTACCCATTCAGTTTTGTTGTTGTTATTTTAGTTTGATATTTTATATAATTCATTTTGGGTAGTTTGTATTGTTATGTTGTCAATTTCACTATCATTTTCTCGTGTACTATCTAATCTGCAAATAATCCCACCCAGTGTGCTTTTCAGATCAAGTATTTTGGTTTTCAATTCTGGAAGTTCAATTTGTATTTTTTCTTTTCAATCTTCCATGTCTTTACATAATATCTCTTTGACAGTATGGCATACAGTTACAATGACTATCTTATGTCCTTTTCTGCTAATTCTAACATCTATGTCAGTTCTAGGTAGGTTTCAACTAATTGTTCCTTCTCCTCATTCTTTTCCTATTTCTTTGGGCTACTCTTCAATGGATACCAAGCATTGTAAATTGAACCTTGTTGGAAGCTGGGTATTTATGTTTTTCATATATATATAACTATATATATATAGTTATGTATATATAGTTATGTATTTATAGTATATTTTAGTATAGTTTATAGTATAGTTTATTTTAGCTATAGGTATATTACCTTTTGTTCTGGGATGCACTAAGTTTATTTGTTTAAAAAAAAAAGTAAGTTAATTTGTTAGGCAAGACCAGAGCATCATTTATTTATTTATTTTTAAATTTTATTTTATTATGTTATGTTAGTCACCATACATTACATCATTAATTTTTGATGTAGTGTTCCATGATTTATTGTTTGCATATAACACCCAGTGCTCCATGCAATACGTGCCCTCCTTAATACCCACCACCAGGCTAACCGATCTCCCCACACCCTCTCCCCTCTAAAGCCCTCAGTTTGTTTCTGAGTCCATAGTCTCTCATGGTCTGTCTCCCCCTCCGATTTCCCCCCCTTCATTTTTCCCTTCCTACTAAATTCTTTTTTTTTAACATATAATGTATTATTTGTTTCAAAGGTACAGATCTGTAGTTCATTAGTCTTACACAATTCACAGCGCTCACCATAGTACATACCCTCCCCAATGTCCATCACCCAGCCACCCCATCCCTTCCACCCTCCACCACTCCAGCAACCCTCAGTTTTTTCCTGAGATTTTTAAGGTTTTTTAGGTTTTAAAATTTGTCTCCCTCTCTGGTTTCATCTGGTCTCATTTGTCCCTCCCTTTCCCTATGATCCTCTCTCATTTCTCAACTTCCTCATATCAGTGAGATCATATGATACTTGTCTTTCTCTGATTGACTTATTTCACTTAGCATAATACCCTCTAGTTCCATCCACGTCATTGCAAATGGCAAGATTTCAGGGTTTTTTTTGATGGCTGCATAATATTCCATTGTGTATATATATATATATATATATATATATATATACCACATGTTCTTTATCCTTACATCTGTTGATGGACATCTTGGCCCTTTCCATAGTTCGGCTATTGTGGACATTGCTGCTATAAACATTGGGGTGCACATACCACTTTGGATCACTACATTTGTATCTTTGGGGTAAATACCCAGTAGTACAATTGCTGGGTCGTAGGGTAGCTTTATTTTCAACTTTTTGAGGAACCTCCATATTGTTTTCTAGGGTGGCTGCACCAGCTTGCATTCCCACCAACAGTGTAGGAGGGTTCCCCTTTCTTCGCATCCTTGCCAACATCTGTCGTTTCCTGATGTGTTAATTTTAGCCATTCTGACTAGTGTGAGGTGGTATCTCATTGAGGTTTTGATTTGTATTTCTCTGATGCCGAGTGGCGTTGAACACTTTTTCATGTGTCTGTTGGCCATTTGTATGTCTTCTTTGCAGAAGTGTCTGTTCATGTCTTCTGCCCATTTCTTGTTGGATTATTTGTTCTTTGGGTGTTGAGTTTGATAAGTTCTTTATAGATTTTGGATACTAGCCCTTTATCTGGTATGTCATTTGCAAATATCTTCTCCCATTCTGTCGGTTATCTTTTGGTTTTGTTAACTGTTTCCTTTGCTGTGCAAAAGCTTTTTATCTTGGTGAAGTCCCAATAGTTCATTTTTGCCCTTGCTTCCCTTGCCTTTGGTGATGTGTCTAGGAGGAAGTTGCTACAGCTGAGGTCGAAGAGGTTGTTGCCTGTGTTCTCCTCAAGGATTTTGATGGATTCCTGTCTCACATTGAGGTCTTTCATCCATTTTGAGTCTATTTTTGTGTGTGGTATAAGGAAATGGTCCAGGTTCATTCTTCTGCATGTGGCTGTCCAATTTTCCCAAACCCTTTGTTGAAGAGACTGTCTTTTTTTCCATTGGACATTCTTTCCTGCTTTGTTGAAGATTAGTTGACCATAGAGTTGAGGGTCCATTTCTGGGCCCAGAGCATCATTTAACATAGGTCTAATTATTCGTCACTACTGAAGCAAGTTCCTTTTCAGTACTCTTGCCAATCCTCTGAGTTTTGACATGCTCTAGTCTTGCTGGTCGAAACAATTATTATTCCAGGTCCTTTGGGAGTGGCCAAGAGCTCTTTCTTATTATCCTGTCAGATGATTCTTTCCACAGCTTCAGACAGTTTTCTTCCATGCATGCTTTGATCACTACGATGCTGAATGTTACATTTGGACTCTGCCGATCTCTGGGATTCTCTCTCCATGTAGCTCTCTTCTACCAGCCATCTGCTTACTTTGTCTTAGAAATTTTAGCCACCTTGGTCCTTCATTTTCTGTCTTTCAGGGATTCCTATTCTTTGTTTGATGTCTGGTGCCTTGAGTATGATCACTTTACATTTCATCTGTTTCCTGGATGTTTGTTTCACATGAAAAGTTAAATCCAGTTGCCTTTATTTCACTTTGATTGAAAACAGAAGTCTCTCTTATTTTAATGTATCTAAAAGGTAGGTTTTAATTTAGCTTCCAGCTGACGAGAAAAATATCATATAACAAAAGTTCTGAGCTATTGAATACAGTGGGAGGTAAGTTAAGAAATGTCAGTAAAATAAATAAGTCAATAAGCCAAAAATGATATTTTTTTAAAAAAGGACACATTTGTACAAAATGCTTTGGGCCAGGAAAAAGGGACAAACTAAAACCTCATAAAGACATATGATTTTTTAAAAATTTGATGCGATCTAGTAGGTCAATTGTCAAACATGAGTGTTTTTATTTATTTATTTTTGACACAGAACTAGGTTTACAAGAGTCAGGAGGATACACTGAAGAGAAAGCCTCTCTTCTCCCTTATCACTACGAGTGAATGGAATCAGTGGCAAAACTGTAGACAGCAAATTAGTAAATTTTATTAGAAACTGCAAACAGCTCTGTACTTCTGAATACAATGTGTAAAGTAAGGAATGGTGGAATATTATACTGATGTCATAGGTCAGGACCAAAGGCCTTCTGTGGCATGATGAAGAATTTAGGATTTAGCCTATACACATGAGGAAAATCCAGTAAATGTCTGCTGTTTGCGTCCTCAATTTCTGCCATTTTATTGTGATGTGGATATAAAAGAGTATGCAAACTATACACCTCAATAAAATTTCACAAACTAAACTAGCATATGTAACCTCACACAGATCAGGAAATCCGAACAGTGTCAGCACCCAGAAGCACCCCTTAGGCAACTTCCAGTCATTAACAGAGCAGCCGATTCACAAAGTTACCTAATAAACTCCCCAGGGGAACTCTGTCTACTTGGAGGCCTGGAATATTGAAACAAGTAGTTATTTTTTTTTCTTGCATTTTCTTTTAACAAAGAAGAAAAAGAGAAACATCACTGAAGTAGAAACAAATTTGTGACACAGCAAGTGAGTGGAAACTCTGAGACAACTCAAATTTATACCTTTGTGCACTCCAAATTATTCCATGCAAAAGGTTTCCCTCTAGTCCTCAGAGGCATTTAAAAAAAAGCAAACAAACAGCAAAAACAAGGAAGGTAATAAAGACTTCTACATTATTGTGCTATAAATACTGAAACTATGTTTCCAAATGTGACAAGAAATATTATGAGCGATTGCAGATGCATAAATGGAGCAAGTGTAATACTCTTTCCTCAGAGGCATCGATAAAAAAAGACTATTATAAAGCACTACAAAATAATTTCTTTATCCAAAGGCTCTGAAGCAGTTATTAAACCAGCTGTTTTCAAAAGTACACAAATCTGCTAAGTTGCAGTTGGGTAACTGTTAAATGTTAAAGCAGTGAATGATCAGCACGGAGCAGATGGTCTGGGAATGGGCGAGAAAATGGCAATGTTAATACCACCAGACTGAGATGTTCATTTGTGCTGTGGTATGCGCAGACTGGGTGAATAATGAAGGATCTGTAATAATTGTGTAAATCCCAACATTATTAAATCAATTCAGCTGGGGTTTCTTAATATATGTGAAGCACTTCATGTACTTGGAGAAATACCTCCTCTTTGGCTAAAGCTGTTCTCATTAACTCATACTGCTTTATTTGCAGTGACCTCGGTGTTCCTGTTAAGTAATGAGTGGAATAAGAATTAGATATCCACTTTCAATCTAGTATTAGAAAGGAGGGAAAATGTTAAGAAAAGTGTCAAAGTATGAACATTGTGTGAGACTGGCCGACGGCATTAATTTACCTATCAAGTTCAGTTAGTGTTTATTTTAGACTATTTAAGAGTTTATAATTAGACTTGCACTTTGGGGGTTTGAGCAAGTTGCCTTTTCCTAGGCAATGTTTATTTTACCTGTAAGGGAGAAAAATCCATATTAACATATCTTCTGGTTTTTTCTTTAACTTGGGCATTTCCAGATTTTTACCACAATATCACCTCAGAGGATTGTGGGAAATGGTTTCTAGGAAGCACAACACATCTTTAGCAGTTTGTCTCAACCTGGGATCTACTAATAATTGTTTTGGGGGCTGTCCTTTACCGTGTAGAACGTTTAACAGTATCTCTGCCCTTGGCCCACTAGATGCCAGTAGCAGCCTTCCCCCCTAAATTGTGACAACTAAAAAAAAAAAACAAACAAAAAATGTATCCAGACGTTATCAAATGTCCCCTGGGGAGCAAAACCAACCTCATCTCCCATTCCTTATAGAGAACCACTGGTCTATAGGAAAGCCAAAGGAGAGTGTGGCTCATTACCTCTGGTGGAAAAAGAAAAAAAGAAAAAAAAATGAAAATGTCAACAAAGAGTTGCAAGTTTTAGCTGAACTGGGCTTTAAGTAAAATTTTGGTAGATAGAATCCCATGACAAGGCTAAAATTTTCAATTTTATGAATGTGAGCTGTGTGGTACTCCTAAATGTTGGGAATGAAATGAGGTTCAGAAATAAGTGAGAAAAAAGAATATGCAAGCTAGGTTTTATAAATATTTTTTGAGCAGAAATGTCCATCAAGACATTATTAAAAATAAAGGAATTTGAAGTCAAGTAGATTTGAGGTATGCTGCATTTCATATCCCACACTGAAAAGTTATTTTGCCCACAAGCATCTCAAAGGCTCTAAAATATCTTGCAATTAACAAAACAAAGCGAAACAAACTGCAGTATTTATCTTTGGAGTATAAGCGGGTATATGTGTGAGTGTATAATAGGTAACTTCTTACAGAAATAGTAGTCTTCACTAATTTTAAGCAGTCAAAGGGAAGTCACAAACCCTATCAGATCTACATCCTAAAAGCCATACAACTTATAAGATAGCTGATCATCTCTGTGTAGAGCCAAACTTTTGCTATTCTAGATATTGTTGTAAGGAATTGGGAAGTTGAGAGAAGGTGTTTGTAGTGGGAGGTGTGGTGTCAGAGCTAGGGTAGGGAAGAGTGGGTTGGAAGTTGACTCTACTCAGATTCACTGACACCAGCAAGAACTGACATGCCATAAAGACTAATTTTTAACTCTGGAGACCCAAGAACTATAGTAAACATTAAACAAAAATAAAGTTTATAGCAATTGAGAATAGGTACAAATAAATTTGCAGCTAGGTAGGCTATTTATTCCAATGCTAATAGTTAATAGGGCAGCTACTGTGATCATAACATGAACATATTCAATGAAGAACTGATTATTTTTTAAAAATATTCCATTTAGTCTAAGCACTGTGTTTTATCTCTGTCATGTCATATCTTTCATGGTTTTCAGATACTGTAAAAATCTATTCATGCAAATCCTAAGCAAAAAAGGTAAGGAATTTGTTAGTCATGCAAAGATTGCAGGATTTCATGAAATCTAGTAAAGTGATTTTGGAGAACTAATACAATCAATTAACTTAAAAGTTAATAGTTTGCAGTTTAAATTTGAGGAAATTCCACAGGAAAAAAAAATGGAGAGAAAGGAGAATAAAAGTAGAGAAGCATTCTGACAAATGTATCATCAGATTTGCAGAGCTTCCAAAAAGAAACAGAGAAAAACTGGAGAGAAGGGAATTATTAAAGAAATAAGATAAGAAAATTCTTGAGAAAAAATAAAAGTTTGTAGAACCATGAATTCTCTACTATAATGTGTGAAGAAAAGATCCATACCACTACATTATCATGAAATTAAAATACCATAAATTCAGAGACAATCCTAAAAGTTTATATAAAGGTAAGAGTGAGACTCCCATAAAAGTTCAAAATTCAGTGTAGACTTCATAACAAAAACACTATTTATCAAAAAAAAAAAATTTCAGTCAAGAATTCTAAATCAAACACTATCAAAAAAAATTTCAGCCTAGAATTCTAAATCCAACCAAATGATGAATCTAATGTAAGGTTAAAATAAAGACATTTCAGGCACAAAAATGAAAACTATTTTTCATAAATGCCTTTTCAATAATCTACTGTAAGATATTTGCTCTTAAAATAGATCGTAATCCTAAAATTACATAAGATCCCAAAACAGGAGCTCAAACTTCAGAAAGAGGTGAAAGAGATTCCCAGGACAGTATTGATGGGGAGTCCCAGAATGCTAGACAAAATTAAGACCTAGAGATCTAGAAGTTCTTTTTTTTTTTCCCCTAAGATTGTATTTATTTATTTGACACAGAGAGACACAGCGAGAGCAGGAACACAAGCAGGGGGAGTGGGAGAGGGAGAAGCAGGCCTCCTGCTGAGCAGGGAACCTGATGCGGGGCTCGATCCCAGGGATCATGACCGGAGCCAAAAGCAGACGCCTAACGACTGAGCCACCCAGGCGCCCCGAGATCGAGAAGTTCTAAGGAGGTCACAAGAATAGGGCTCCTAAAGGGCTGGTAAAAAAAGAGAAACAAATAAATAATCAAGGAACTGACAGACTACTTGATTTGTTGGCCAGACAGGGAGATTTATATTTGGGAGATTATATTCTATCAAAACTTTGAAATGGAAATTCATAGAGAAAAAAAAAAAACAAATGTTAGTAAAAGAAGCAATTAGTAACTTCAGGGAAAACAAATATTTTTATAAAAAAAGAAATGTGGTGTTAATATGTTGGCAACTGTCTGGAAAAAAGGACGTTGCCAAGCATTTTTGGAGGATAAATAAATTAGTGTACCATATTCAGTAATCATCAAGATATAAATGTGAATAGCTTTTGTCCTAACAATTCCTCTTCTAAGGAATCTAACATCAAGAAATACTCCAGGGGCACCTGGGTAGTTAAGTCGTCAAGCCTCTGCCTTCGGCTCAGGTCATGATCCCAGGGTCCTGGGATCGAGCCCCACGTTGGGCTCCCTGCTCTGCGGGAAGCCTGCTTCTCCCTCTCCCCCTCCCCCTGCTTGTGTTCCCTCTCTTGCTGTGTCTCTCTCTGTCAAATAAATAGATAAAATCTTAAAAAAAAGAAATATTCCAGAAATTTCTTAAGTATATGCACAAAGATTTTCATGGTTAACAAATTAATAACAGGAAAGAAAGAGGGAGAGAGAGAGAGAGAGAGGGAGAGGGAATTTAAATGCATATTAGTAGTATTATGGAATATTGTATATCTATCAGAAAAAGAGACAAAAGGTTTTATGTACTAATATGGGATTATATTCATACTATATTGCAAGTGGAAAAATTACAATTTAATTATCTTATTTCATCTTTGTAAAATAAATATATATGTTCATGTGTTACTGTGTGTAAAATAAATATATATGTTCATGTATTACTGTGTGTTTATATGTGTACAAATGAGTGTTCATGCATGGATGTGTGATTCAGAAGTATACATACTAAAATATTTTCAGTGATTATCTCTAGGACTTAGAAATGGGAAATGAGACCGTCATTTTTATGATTTTTATATAAATATGTACTATTTGTCATAAAAACAAAATAAAAAATACAGAAAATAAAGAAGGAATCATACCACAATGTGTCTTTGGTTGTCAACCATTTATTCTACTTTTCTCTTTATATAAGCTTCCTCCTTGAAGTACAGAGGGTGCACAGTGAAATACTTAAATCTAAGACCCATTCAATCTGTTATCTAAAAACGGGACTTCTGGGGTACCTGGGTGACTCAGTTGAGCATTCAGCTCTTAGTTTCGGTTCAGATCATGATCTCAGGGTCCTGAGATGGAGCCCCTCCTTGGGCTCCATGCTTAGCATGGGTTCTGCTTGAGCTTCTTTCTCTCCCTCTGCCTCTCCCCCAACCCCCCCCAACTCATGCACTCTCTCTCTCTCTCAAAATAAATTAATAAAACCTTTAAAAAAATCTTTAAAAACTGGATTTATGAGCATATACAAATGTATCTTTAGTATGTAGAGAAAGGATGTACAATTAAAGTCCCTGGTGTTTCCACATATGTTAAAAAAGCACATTAAGACACTTAAAATAGCATGATTGGCTATTTAGAGTTTAGGTGATTATATGTTGGAAAACATGTGCATTATCTACTTCTTAACTAATGGACATCATCATCCAGATGGATCTGGCTATAGATAGAAATGTTCTCCTAAGCGGTAGTCAGTGCCTTTGGATAAAATATAAAATTACTCCTTGGTTGAAACTCTTACTCAATTCTGGGCAGCTTCAGCATCTTTCCAAAAAATCTTTGGCAAAAGAGTAGAATAAGAAATACTTAAGAAAATTATGTTTTGCTTTTTGCTTTTTGTTTTTTATTTAAGTGAAGCTTTTTTGCAGTGTGGAATCTAGAGGCAATGGAATCTGTTATACTGATTTGAAGACCAAATGTCTGGGGCACTTTTGAAAGGCTACTTTCTATGATTTATAGGATTTTTTTTTTGTTTTCCATCCAGATTTTAAAATATATATATTTAAGTATATTTAAATATATATATGAATGTGTAATGAGGAATACCACAGTATTTAACATATATATGTACATGTAACTATAACTACATATATTATTACATAATGTATCATGCTACATATTTTATATATATATAAGTAATGAGGTATTCTTTATTTACTAATTCCTCATTTACTATATATTTATATATACTAGTATAAAATATATATACTATATAATATATAAATAATGAGGTAGACTTTATATACTAATATATATCTGTCAATATATGTATGTGTATATATATATGTACACACACATATGTTTCCTACTTTGAAACTTGTAAAAATCTGATGGAAAACAAAGTCCTACGAATCACAGAAAGCAACATTCTAATTTCCCAGTACACACATACACACATACATACCCTGATTACACACACACTGATTCCAGAGCCAACATACATATCAGCATACATACATACATATATGCATATGTATTTATATTTTTTTTATACGTGCATGTGTATTTATACATAAGAATGCCCCTAAGGCTTACAGTTTATGTTAATATATTTAGGTAGCTTTTTTTCCTGTTTACTATGTGCCATATACAATGTGAATCCAGGTTTTTAGGGCCCAAGGTTTATACAACTTTGGAACAATTTTTATTAAGAAAAACATTATAAAACTTTTGGTATAGAATAAGCAAATGGCCTCAGAAGATGCCTTGTAAGTGGAGCTCAGGCTTTATTAGCCTTTTAGTTAAGTCTCTTCTCACAGGGGCGCCTGGTGGCTCAGTCAGTTAAGCAGCTGCCTTCGGCTCAGGTCATGATCCTGGAGTCTGGGGATGGAGTCCTGCATCAGGATCCCTGCTTAGTGGGGAGTCTGCTTCACCCTCTGACCCTCCCCTCATGCCTTCTCTCTCTCTCTCTAAAATAAATAAATAAAATCTTAAAAAAAAATCCCTTCTCACAAATACTAAAGTGATCCATACCTTCTCATCATTCCCTTTTACCGGCCTCCTCTCCAGCTTGGACTACTACAGTCGTTCCCTAACTGGTCTCTCTGCTTCCACCCCTGCCCTGGCACTATTCAAACATCTTATAGCAGCAATAAATTTTAATTTAAAAAAATTTTTAATTTAAATTCAAAGTGAGCATGCCATGGTGGCTTCTCAATTAACCTATGATAACCAAACCCCATATCCCACTTGCCAATTCAATCCCTGCCTCCCTCTTCAACCCCACTCTGTACCACTCCCCAAATTGTCTATTATGATCCTTCCATACTGTCCTTTCTTGTTATTCCAACATTCCAAGCTTGTTCCCAAGCCTTTGAACCAACTGTCTCTCTTTTCCAGAATGCTTTTCTTTCAGATCTCCTCATAATTAGCTACTTCTGGTCATTCAGATCTCAGTTCAAAGGGCTGCTCCTCAGAGAGGTCTTTCCTGACCATGTACCTCAGACCTGCCTGCTCTGCCCATCATCAACACCATCAGACATTCTCTATTTTCACTTTCTTTTAATTTATTCATAGCAGGTATCACTTTTATATATTTGTTTCTTTGTATACTTATCTATCTCCATACCTGTCATTGAGCAGACAGAGGGTAAATATTTGACATTAATGTCTTTAGTCAATGTGACTATAAGCTGAACTAAATGCAGTCTTTCTCCACAAAGAGTTCATAGTCAAATTCAGATATATTTGATAACATATTCTTATAGAAAAATCTTAAAATTTACAGGTACTCTATTAGTTTGCAGAGGAGAAAATTTTAGTCTAGGTCTTCGACAGTGAGCATAAATGTTCCAAATAAAGACTGGAAAAAAAAGTCTTAGAGAAAAGTGCAATAATATATTAGTATTGACAATTGTGTATATATATATGTATATATACATATATACATATATATACACACACATATGTGAGTATATATATTACATTGTATTATATTCTACTATATTATGTATTAAGGGGTAATAAATGCCATGAAGTTAGATAACATAGGGTAAGGAAGAGTAAACAAAAAAAGATGGTTCAGGTGTGCTATTTTATATAAGCTGGGTTTGGAAAGAATATTAGTTTTTTTATGGTTGCTGTAACAAATTACTACACTGGTGGTTTAAAATAGCACAAATGTATTATCCTATAGTCCTGCAGGTAGAAGTCTGACATGGGTCTCACTGGGCAAAAATCAAGGTGTCAACAGGGCTGAGTTCTTTTTTGGATATTCTCTTTTTTTAAAAAGATTTTATTTATTTACTTGTCAGAGAGAGAGAGAGTAAGAGAGAGAGGGCAAGAGAGCACACAAGCTGGGGGGAAGGGCAGGCAGAAGGAGAAGCAGGCTCCCCATTGAGCAAGGAGCCCGATGCGGGACTTGATCCCAGGACCCTGGGATCATGACCTGAGCCAAAGGCAGATGCTTCACTGACTGACCCACCCAGGCCTCCCTTTTCTGGATATTCTAGAGGGTGATCCGTTCCATTGAATTTTCCAACTTCTGCAGGCTGCCCTCATTCTTTGGCCAGTGACTCTCTTCCTCCATGTTGAAAGTCAGCAACAATGGGTGAATTCTTACACTGCATCCTTCTGAACTTCTCTTCATCTCTTTCTTTCACTTTAAGGACCCTGAGATTACACCAGGTTCATGCTGACAATCCAGGATAATCTCCCTATTTTAGGGTTAGCTGACTAGCAACCTTACTTCTTAATTCTCTTTTGCTATATAATTTAACATATTCACATTTTATGAAGATTAAAATATGGACATTTTTGGGGGTGATTTTTCTGCCTATCACAGAAGACCTCTTTTATAATGTGACATTTGAATAGTGGACAAAAGGAAGTAAGGAGTAAATCATGTGTTTATTAACAGAAAAAAACATCCCAAGCAAGAGGGAGAGGAAATACAAGAGCTCTGTAGGTGGGTTTGGTCTATTTAAGAAGTAGTAAGGAGGTCAGTATGGCTGGTGTGAGGGATCTAAGGGCAAGTATTAAAATTATGGGCCAGACAGGTGTGTTTGTGGGACTCCAATCACTGTTAAAGTAAGAACTTTGGATTTCACTCTGAGTGGAATGGGAAATAGTCAAACGTTTCTGAGCAGAATATCATGACATGACTTTGGTTTTAAATGACATGCAAAAGTTGATGAGATAGCTCAATACACATATATATATGGGAATATAGCCAAATTTAAAAAAATTGAATTTGAGGAAAAATACAAACTATAGCCGAAATAAAAGAGTAAAGTATATTGATAAAATAAAATAAAACCCTTTAAGACAATGTAATAGTCATGAAACTGTGTATCATATATGTACATATATACACATGTATGTATATATCTGATATATACATATTTCAGACAGTCAGAGAAAAATATACAATCCACAGTAATTGTGGGAGACTGACATATTTTCAATGTTGACAGAATAAATATAAAGTAAAAATTTAAGATACTCAAGTTTTCGGTAATACATGCAGTATAATTTAAAAAGACTGCTGTAATAGATGTTATAATCAATATATAATAAAAAGGGAATGCACATTTATTTCAAACACCCACACACATCATAGGAAATAACAAGTGAGCCAAGATAAAAGTATATATAAATCGTAGTTATTTAGGATCTGAGTCTGGGGTCTGCCCACTCTCCAAGAGCATCTTTCTTTCACATCATGTAGATGTGAACTGTTTTTAGAAGCAAGGCTCCTTAAAAACCCGAAACTTTTTTGTGCTTTGTGTAGCCTTAGTGAAGTCTGAAAAAGTTGCCCTACGGATTTCCCTCATTACATATAATTAAGTTTTATTCTTGAAAGACAAACATTATTAAGATGCTTTTAAGGTATTGAGAGCATAGACATCAGTTATACTTTTTTCTGCCACTTATATGATCAACCTTCCAGCTCCTTTATGAAGTAGAGAAACAGACAGGAACACTTTACCTTCCCGGAGAATATTATTTAGCTTGGTAGTCAAGGCCTAGTCATAAAGAACTAAGCAAACCATGGGGCATGTATATGTCCTATAGGAGTAATCAGGTATCAACACTTACTGGTTTTCCAAGATGTGCTTCAGTAAAAATGCTTCAATAGATGAACCAGCTATGTGTTTGCACTTCCCCATCTCCAGGTTTTCATGTAGAATGATTGCCATCTATCTTCCCTAACTTGTTACTCTCCATAGTCTTGCTGAAGCATTAAGTAAGCAGTTCTCTCTTCCACATTGACTACATGTATCTTTACAGTATCTTTTTGGCCTGATAATTCTGTTCATATTCAGTAAGCCACCCCAGAGGCAGAAGGATCCATACCCTAAATCTCTTGACACTCAAATAGTTTGTCTGAGCTTCCTCTCTGAATATTAGAAGGAAGTCTCATATTCCCTTTCTTGTCATTATCTTTTGGTGAAAGACTTAAATCATAATAGGGAAATAATTTTAATGAAGAGAATGATTAAAATGATGTGGTAGATTAATCAGAAAGTGCCTGCATGTAATAAATCAATGTCTAACTACAAAGATTTGCCATTGTTGTAAAATACTCACAGATTCTTCTAAAATAGAGAATATCTTATACATTTGAGAAACCCCAAATTGGTATCAAGTCCTCAAGATTTTAACCAGGGGCAATATTTACTCAGTATATTAAATATACTTTTCTAAATTTCATAGAAATAAATCAATATTTTCTGTACATTTCTCCTTTTTTTCCTAACACATGAATCCAAATGGTTGTGAAAGATTGTAGTTTTTAGGAATTTAAGTAACATATCCTTTCTGCAGAATGTAAGGTAATAGGATAGAATGTCTACCCTAAAAAGGTTGTGAGAATATTTTGTGGTAATCTAAACTAGTGGTTATTTTCAGATTTGATTTGCATAGTTCTAGGGTGAATTAAAATGACAGAGCAAGAATTACAATAAGGATAAAGTTTCCAGATTATAATAAAACAAGGCTTATTTAAAAACCTTGTTGAAAAAAAAAATAAAAACCTTGTTGAAAACCAATAATAGTTAAGAAAATCATAACTTAAAACTATGAAACCTGTAGTAATTGTTTTGGGGGGGAGTAATTATATAGTTTATTTTTGAGTATACTTGAAAATTTTCATAATTAAAGGTAAAAAAAAAAACCCAAATACTATATGCATATTTACTTGCTACTAGAAACTAAGGACAAAGGTTTTGGCTTTTGTCTCAGTCTTGATGGAATAAAAGTTCTCTAACGTTTGCATGAAAAGTTGTGGGGTTTTTTTGTTTTTTGTTTTTGTTTTGTTTTGAATTTTATTTTATTACGTTATATTAATCACCATACATTACATAATTAGTTTTTGATGTAGTGTTCTATGATTCACTGTTTGCATATAACACCCAATGCTCCATGCAATATGTGCCCTCCAAAATACCCATCACCAGGCTAACCCATCCCCCCACTCCCTCCCCTCTAGAACCCTCCGTTTGTTTCTCGGAGTCCATAGTCTCTCATAGTTTGTCTCCCCCCCCCCCGCTTTCCCCCTCTTCATTTTTCCCTTCCTGTTATCTTTTTTTTAAAACATATAATGTATTATTTGTTTCAGAAGTACAGGTCTATGATTCATCAGTCTTACACAATTCACAGCAGTAATTTTTAACTTAAAAATACATACTATTCTCTCTAGCGAAAAAAATTAAACCAAAAATGAGACATCTTTCTCCTTATAAAAGTGACTGCTGTTAGAAATGTGATATTTTTAAAGAATTTATTTGAGAGAGAGAGGGAGAGCATGAGTTGGCGGGGCAGGGGCAAGGATAGAGAAGGAGGGCAGGAGAGGGAGAGAATCTCGAGTAGACTCTGCACTGAGCATGGAGCCCGAAACAGGGCTTGATCTCAGCACGCTGAGATAATGACCTGAGCTGAAACCAAGAATTAGATGCTTAACTGACTGAGCCACCCAGGCACTCCCCAAAATATAATATTTAAACATGGTGAATATATGAGTAAATGTACTCTATTTTTGTACCTAATAGCATTATAGACAAGTACAAATTTCCTGTAGTAAAATTTGGCTAAGTATATAGAACATCACAAATAATCTCAATTCTAGAAATTTGTTCTAATGAATTAATCAAATATTTCTACCTGGTAGAAATCTGTTAATGAAAAATGAGGAGTAACTGAAATACTCAACATAAGAGGCTAGTAAGGTACATTCATTGATGAAATTCTATGAAACCATAAAAATGCGATTTGGGATGGATATTTATTTTCAATGTACAGTCTTCATAAAATGTCTATAAATGCCCATTAGCATATATACAACATACATAAAATAATGATGTAAACTTAATATCATGCATGGTAGATATCTCTTTAGAAACGTTTGATTTCCTTGTTTTATATTTTTGCCTTTGCATATTTTGTAATAAATATTAATTTTATAATCAGGAAAATAACTTTTAAAATGTGTTTTGATTGTAGAGACCCCTGGGTATTAATATCTTCTGACCTGAAAACCATTGTAAACATTCCTATTTTTTTTTGCAGGTAGATTATATCTATATTTTTGTGTTCACATTTCTATACACTAGGATTGTTGGTAAACTGTTTCACCATCCTCTATGATGGTGTGGAGATAGCATGTAGATTTTTCTAACCATTTAAACTACATATGAGTAACAATTTTTTTCCTTAAGGTTTAAAACACACAAAAAAACCAGTAGCAAGTTATATAGGCTGCATCTTAACTTCCATACGGATAAACAGACCTTTTAAAATTAATAGATAATAAAATATTGGTATAATTTTATATCTGTTACAAATGATATGAGGTAATTTACAATCCACGTGAATACATTCAACAAATATCTAAGGCGATCACCTGTCTTTCAGTTTTAATAATCTTTCAAGGAAGACTGTGCCACTGGAAGATATTTCCCTACGCTACTCTATTTGACACCATTTGAAATTCCTCCAGCTTTCTCAAATAGAGCCATGTCTAGAAGTTTGTTTCTTTTGGTAATAACAAAGCTGTGGTGATCCCACCTCAGAGGCAAACCACCCAGTAAAAATATGTCAGTGGACAGGACGCTGGGTGAGCATTAGCAATCTCACTAAATAACAAGTATGCCGTTAAAGGATATTATAGCTT
The DNA here is from genome assembly GCF_037043125.1 of Eumetopias jubatus. Taxonomy (NCBI): domain Eukaryota; kingdom Metazoa; phylum Chordata; class Mammalia; order Carnivora; family Otariidae; genus Eumetopias; species Eumetopias jubatus. The sequence continues at coordinate 44,342,553 of NW_028274820.1, read as the reverse complement.
TAAAAACGTCAGTTTCTTAAACTTCAAGGCAGTCATGTTTTTGAATATGTAGAGCTTTTTGAGCCTAAAATTCTCCTTTTAGTGCATAATTAAAACTTGTTTTTAAAATTAAATATTAACTTTAACATAGATAAACATAACAGCTTTTTGTTTGTTTTGTTTCTCCAATATATCAATCTGATTTTTCTTCTAATCAAAGGACTTTTTTTTATTTTTTTTAAGATTTTTTTTTATTTATTTATTGAGAGAGAGAGAGAATGGTAGAGAGAGAGCATGAGAGGGAAGAAGGTCAGAGGGAGAAGCAGACTCCCCGCTGAGCAGGGAGCCCGATGCGGGACTCGATCCTGGGACTCCAGGATCATGACCTGAGCCGAAGGCAGTCGCTCAACCAACTGAGCCACCCAGGCGCCCCACAAAGGACTTTTTTTAAAGAAAATATTAAACATTTTTTCCAATAATCTGCCTGTGTCCATGTCTTGTTTGTTCTTGTGTGTTGTTGTCTGGCTTAGACACTTCACCTTTTGTTGATTAGAATTCTGTTTTGTCTTTGAAATTGGAAAGTGACAAGGCCTTTTGCAAATATTATGGCAATATACAGCAAACAGCAATTTTGGGGGAGAAAAGAATAGAGCACCATTTGGTATTTTAGTGATTATCATAAATGTGCTTGTGCAACATAGCACACTCCAAATCTAATTATTAATTTGAGTAAAAGGATGGAATTCTATGACATTCTATGGTGCTCTGAGCCAAAGTTGAAAGAATAACTATTGTCAGTTGAAGTATCATTTTCTCTTTGTTCCCCCATGGTATTCTGCTAATAAATACCAAAATGAAAAGTGATAAAAAATGAAAAGTGAGTTATCACTTTTCTCTAGTAATGACTCTGTCCCTTTCATCTCAAACTGTAAATGGAAGCTAGTTTATAAACTTATGGATCTGCTACTTAGTGTTCTTAAGAAGATGTATAACACTGATATCAAAGAATACATAAGGAAAAGACTGCAGACATATGTAATCCTAAATACTAATAAAAAAATTAGAATTAAAAAACAACAGGAAGCATACAGATTTTCATTAAAAGAATAATGCCCTTTGAATAACTAAAAACCCCAAAATGATTCAATATTAGGAAATCATTAATAAAGTTTACTGTATACAATGTATGTTTCTGAAAAGAAAAATAATATGGTCATAAATAAAACAAATAAAAAATCCATTCTTAGTAAAATAATAATAATTATTCTTTAAAAATTCATCTGTATGAATAATTACATATGATTAAAATAGAAAAGAATAAATAAATATGACAGAGGACATGACTGTACATAAAAACATATTTGAAATAAATATTACAAATAGAAAATATTAACAATGTGGATATTATCAAAGGAAAGTTGCTGTTTCATTATCTCTATCAGACAAAATAAATGCCTCATGACTTCAATGAATTAGGATAAAAGATAACCCAAAATTAATGATTGTTGAACATTTAAAAACGTGTAGTTCTGACAAAGAAGTTACTGTCAAATCTTGTAGGAAGTAGTTAATCAGTACTTAATGGATAATATATTACCTTGATTCAAAGTGTAGAAAGACTACTAAAAATTACATATATTGAAATATATATAGATGTAGAAATATGTATTCAACAAAAAAATAGAAAAAATAAACTCCAAAATCTAAGAACAAAATTTAATGAAATATAAAAGTTAGTACAATTAGTATAACAAAAGTTACTTTAAAAAAGTAGTAATAAAATAGACAATAGATAATTGGTCTTGATATTTGACCACTAAGAACTAAAAAGAGAAGTTGCTAATGAAGATTAGTAAGAATGAACATTACATAATTAGAGAACTGGAGATATTATATAGGTAGTTACATAACACTTCTAATTTGCTAATATGTTTTAAAACTTAAATAAAACTGATAATTAAAAATAAATTATAGATATTGACTAAATTGAAAAAAGATCTAAAAACATTAAAGAAATTTAATCAACCTTCAAAAATGTATTTAACTATCTATAGGTTTACAAGCAGATTTCATTAAAACTTCAAGTAAATATTAAATGGTAAAAATATTGTTATAGGGAAATAGGTTAAGAGAGAAATTTCTACAACTATATTCCAAGATTAGTATAAATGATTTAAAAAGAAAATTTTAAATAGAACAAATATTAATAAAATCACAAAAATTCTGTTGTAGAAAATATCCACATAAATTCTTGTGGCTTAAATGAGATATATTTCTCACATGATGTGTTCATCATCATTCATCTGGTGATCTGCTACACAACTCCTCACTCCAATTCAGATCACGGGCGGGAACAACCACCATCTCACACCTTCCTCATGACACTTGTAGAGGAAATAAGAGTTCTAAAGAGTCTTACATCAGCCTTACATAACTCATAAGTTAAGAGTTTCAAGCATATCATTTCTACACACAAGTGAATTTCCAGAAGAAGCCATGTGACTCTATCCAAATACATGTGGGCTCAGAAAGAAACTCCTATAACATGGTAAGGAAATACACTTGCGTACACATGCACACACACACAAACACACAGACTTAAGAATCCTCAATAAAATAAGTATGTTATTTCTTCTTCGATGATATTCAATCCAATCACTTGCAGAGGATACTGAGGATGATTTTAAAATAAAAAGATTTAAAAGACTGAACTAGTCTTATTACATATTTGAATATAGTATTAATCTCCAGAAATTTCTAACAAATAATACAGTATGATATAAATGCAGATAAGCAGAAAAATAAATGGACCAGAATAGAGAGTCCAAAAGTAGATATAAGCAAACAAAGGAAATAAATGAGAAAATAGACTTGACATTTCAAAACAGTGGTTAAAGATAGGGGCTTTTCAATTGTGATGAGATGGTCAGCTTGCCACTTGAGAACAAAGATTAATGTTTTATCACTCCTTGAAAAATGGACTTCAGATGAATCAGAAGTATTATACATTTAATTAAATGAAACCATAAAATCATGTAAGCAGTAGAGAATAAATATTTTTAATAAGAAGTATTATAGTAAGGGCGCCTGGGTGGCTCAGATGGTTAAGTGTCTGCCTTCGGCTCAGGTCATGATCCCAGGGTCTTAGGATTGAGTCCCGCATCGGGCTCCCTGCTCCTTGGGATCCTGCTTCTCCCTCCGCCTCTCTCTCTCTCTCTCTGTCTCTCATGAATAAATAAATAAAATCTTAAAAAAAAAATAAGTATTATAGTAAGACACAATGGTTCAAACTCGTATAGCCACCCGCTAGTCAAGTGATTTTATACAGCTAAGCTTCTCTAGACCTCGTTCTTGAATCTGTAAAATGGATACATCCAAAGTAGCTTCATATAATTTTTGTGAGGATTGAAATAGAAAATTCAATGTATTCTTCATTTACCATAGTATCTGCCACAAAATGCTCGGTAAATGATACTATCATTATTGATACTATAATAATCATTACATGATTTAAAAGGCATTTATCACATGTGGCCTAGATTTGAGTTGTGGAATTGAATTAGGCACAAGTTCCATGACACCTTTCTTATTAGATAAAAGGTAACTGGATGGAATTAGTAGAAGTTTTTTAAAATGTAAAGAGTTTCATTTTATCAATCAGGTCAATGTTCTAAATTAAGCAATTACACATCATTAAATTAGTATTTATGAGATCCAATTAATAATTCATCGCTAACACATTTACTTAAAGTTCTTTGGAGTCACTGTATTTATTCAGTGAAGAGTGAAATAATTTAATTGCTAATCAGTTACAATAAGGGTAATATCACTCTCGTCATTAGAAAGAAGCACTACATGCAAGCAAATTGAGGTCATTCTGGAGGAAAGAACTTCTTGTGTATGGAGATTTTTGAGATTTGGGGATTATTTTTTCTACCACCTCAACCACATATTGTTTGTTTAAGATAGAGTCTACCAGCCTGTTTTTCTATAGAAAAACTAGAGGATGAAGCTTGGAATAGAACCCCTCAGACCCCTGGAACATTTTGAACATTGTTCCCTGATGAATGCCTTTCTCTGTGATTAAATACTGAAAACCATTAGAAGCTTTATTTTATTGTAATCTTTTTCCATGAAGTTCTAAATGCCAGATGCCTTTATAACCTAAAATAAGTAGCTATTTGCCAATGCATCTCATATTGCAGACTTAGGAACAGAGAATTACCAAATCAGTACATTTGTGATGTATTAAAATTGATTTTTATTCCGTTGTGTGAGAGCAATCAACAAATTGAAAATAGACAGTTGAAAACATGCCCTAAACCAGTGAGTGATTTTAGTTATCTCTTCAAGATTGGTCTTTATTAATTGGGAAGAATAAAATTATGCTTTCATATTTCTTTCACATTAATTTTCAGAAAACATAGCAACTTATTATAGTGGTTTTCTCTGAAGAAAAAAAAGTGCTCAAGGGAATTAAAGGCAATTACATCTTGAACAAGCTGGAAATCAAGGTAGCAAGATTGGGTGAGAAGGATGTGCTAGAACCTGGAACTCACTCTATCTAGAGGACTTAAGTAGGTTCCTAGAGGAAAATACTACATTAGGCAGGCAAAATGTAAGTAAAAGAAGAATAAAGTAATTATTGTGAATGCTTAGCAAAACATAAACGAAGTATAAAGCAACAATGAACAAGTGGTAATTAGGGATAAGGAAGAGGGGATTCATGAGGTAGACAGGGACATAGAACTCAGTTCCTAGAAAGAGCCCAGTGTGTATGAATTAGGGCCTCAGTCATGAGGATCTTAGCTTAAGGTTTCCAGTGTGGGGATTTGAACACAAGGAGGTATGTGTGAGGTCCAGGTATTGAATCAGAATTCATCACAGTTAGATGATAAGACAGAGACCCAGTGCAGGAAGCTTTGAATCCCTCAGGCTGACATTTTCTTAATTAGCTATGTTTTTATGCATACTTATTGCTTGGAACTTTTAGACATTCTGGGAAGTGCACTGAGGTATGAATATTAAAGTATAATTATAGCACTAAGGCTTTTATGATGTTTTTATACCTTTCTGATGGAAGTGGGTACAGCAACATTCAAGAAAAGGTGGCTTCAATTGAAGGGAAAGCAGAACTGGGAAGGCAGGGAAATGAGGTAACACAGGCTGGGACGATGACCAAAGAAGAAAGGCGAATCTCAAAATAGAGGCTCATTTTAGTCACATATACAACATCATGTAATATAGTAATGGTAAGATCGTTTACATGACTTGAAGACAGCTCTGAATACATTTCTGAGGGTAAAGAATGAACTGCTTCTCTCTTTAGTGCGTATCTAATTTTCCATCACAGAAATGTACATATATATATACAAGGAGAGACCACTTTCTTTGCCATGTGTGCCCTTGATTTTCTCTCAAGTCCACTCACGGTTCTTTTATCTGAGAAGCAATTTACCTGAAGGATCTGGATTGCTCTAATTCTCAATTTGGATTTTCTGTTTGCAGATCAAAGAGACAATCTCTAGCTTTGCAAGGTTTCTTGGTTTATCACCCGATGGACTTTACATTTATTAAATGCTAATCCTCATGAGCTTACAAAGAGCTGAACACATCATTACCACCATTACACTTCATTCAGCAGCCTGCACAGTTGGTGTTTCCTACAGTCAATGCTGCCCTGGGTGAAGTGGTCAGCTGCTTTGCAACAAAACTCTCAGTTCTCCCGATTGAAGTCTGAATGAGAAAGACTGCTATGTAGACTTGATTTCATAACCCCGCCACATCATATAATCCTATATCAAGCAAATAATGGGAATCCTGATTCAAATTTTAAAACTCTGATTCCTGGTAATAATGCCAACACCAAAGTACATGTATGATCCAAGAAAAAAAGGAAGAGGGTAGCAGGGGATTTTGGTTGACATTTTGAATTAAAGTAGTGGTTAAATAGGTAAAGATGGGGATCTGAAGATGGCCCTTTTCTGATATACCAGATACATCTCTTTATTAGTTGAGTTGTGTTTTTCTATATACAACCTATTACTTGGAATTAGTAGACACTTTGGGAAATTCATTGAGGTTCTTTTCCCATTAAGTGACATTTACTACAGTATATTTATAGCACTAGGCTTCTTCTGATACTTTCATGCCTTTCTGACTCAAAATTCTTTAAAAGGCAATACGCTTATGTAGTCATAGTGTTGAAGCTGCATATGTATATACTAAATTACTGGTTTTCTTTAAAAGAGAACACCTTTGATATCTTTGTAAACCATTAGATTTGGAATAGAAATGGCCAGTGACACAGTATCAGTTTGGCATTCTATGTATACTTGTAAAGAATTTAGAAAGGGATAACCTCACCTATAGTACAACTCTTCTGTGAGAGCTGACTGGGTAATGATACCAAGAATAAGAGAATGAAGAATATTCGTGAGCTGGTAGCCTAGAAGGAGAGGTGGAGGTGGGTCCAGGAAAAAGAAAAGAGAGGAGCTGGGAAGTAACAGAGCATTAAGGGAAAAGGAGAAATGATGTACACAAGCAATATTGTTCATTTTACTCTCTTGAGTCTTGAGTCACACTTACCATCTTGTAGTATCTTTCCAGGTTTATGTAAATTATATATATATATATATGTATATATATATATATATATATTTAGTATCAGTACTATCTCTTTCTGAGATGGAAGAGATGGAGGAGGTGGAGGAGAAAGAGGCGAGGGAGGGAAGGAAGGAGAGAGAAGGATAAATTGATTGGCAGTGCTTTCCCTTGACTGTTAAGTTGGAGGCTTTAAACAAAATCAAGAGCTTGGGAAATATAACTACCATCTTTCAATGGCCTGTTTTTTATTCATGACAAATTAAACTATTTATGTAAAGAAGGATGTTGCTTCCTTTTTGACCCTCATATTAACTTTACAACCCAATTCCTACTTCCTCCTTGAAAGTTGATGGAATACTGTTTATGTAAACCAAAGTTCAGAAAGCAACTCGTAAGTGGGTCTAAATTGCCAAAATAATCTCTAGTTATCTGGGAGAATCCAGTTCAGTATAAAAGGCTACACACACCTGCATGATGTTCTCTTCTTTCTTTTCCCTGTCTTATTCCTTTTTGATTGTCACATAATTTTAACCTCTCAAAGTTAACTTAGCTATTTTTTCTTTTACAACATTTCTGAATTATTAAAATCACAGTTGAGTTTATAAAAATATGGAAAATACATATATAAATAGAGAGAGGGAGAGACAGAGACAGAAATTCGCAATCGCATATAACCTCGCCTTACCTCCTCCTCCCAACTAGTGATAGCTTTATTTGTATTTTGCTATATTTATAGGTATTTTAATGGCTGAAAAATATTTGTTCTATGTATACGTCATATTTATTTAATAGTTTATATTAATTACAACATTGTTGCCCTTAAGGATTTTAAGGCTTTACTAGTTTAATCAGTATCTTTAGTTTGTGCTATTTCTTGAAGACCGATTTCTTAAGAGGATGATCACTAGGTCAAAGAATGTGATTGTTTTTAAATTGAAGTCTAACTTGCATACAATCAGGTAAGCAAATTTACGCAGATAGTTCAATAACTTCCTATAGGCATACACTCATGTGAGCACTTCTCAGATCAAAATATATATTTTTTAAGATCCTGAAAACCTGTGTATCTCATTTAATTAATAACCCACCAAAAGATAACAACTTTCTAATTTCAAACACCATGTATAGTTGGTTCTGATTTTGAACTTATACATGAAAAAATCAGTATGTAATATTTGTATCCGGCTTCCTTCACTCAACATTTTGATTTTGAAATTCACCCTTATTATTTAATGCAATTCATATAGTTTCTCATTCATTTTTTATCACTGTGTAATATTCCTTTGTGTGAGCATACACTAGTTTATCAGTCTACTGTTAAGACATTTGGATTATTTCTAGTTTAAGACTACTAGGTATAAAATTGCCACAAACATTTTTTTATAAGGCTTTTGACAGTCAGAAGACTTCTTTCTGTTTTTAAACGCCCAAAAGTGGAGTTGCTAATTCATAAGGCTGGCATATGTTTAGTTATAATAGACACTGTCAAACAGTTTTCCAAGGTGCTGCCCCAAGAGTTTACAATCCCTCCAGCAGTGTATGAGGCATCCAATTGCTTGTCCTCCTAACTAGCTTGTGTTATTGTCTGCCATCTTGGTGTGGTACACTGGTGGTATTACCATTTAAATTTGCTTTTCTCTGATAATAAATCACATTGAGTACCCTTTCATATATTCAAAAGCCATTCAGATATCTTCTTTTTGAACAGTCTGATAAAGCTTTTTACCTATCTTTAGTGGATATTTTGGAGCACCTGAGTGGCTCAGTCAGTTAAGTGTCAACTCTTAATTTTGGCTCATGTCACGATCTCAGGGTCATGAGATCGAGCCCCATATCAGGCTCCACACTCAGCGGGGGGTCTGCTGGAGATTTCCTCTCTCCTTCGCCGTCTGCCCCTCCCCTCATTCTTTCTCTCTTTCAAATAATAAATAAATACATCTTTTTTAAAAAAGGTGGATATTTTGTCTTTTCCATGTTTTTTTCTTATTTTTTTTAGGGATTCCTTATTCATTCTGGAATATGAGATATTTGCAAAATATAGGTATTACAAATACCCTTCCCCAGTGTGTGGCTTGCATTGACTGAGAAGCTTCTGGTTCTCTAAGTTCTGAACCCTGAAAACTGTGAGAGATTCGGTTTTCAGTTTTGCTCTTTGGACAAGGACTCTATGCCATTTCTTAATTGGTAAATTCTTTGGACAGAAAATCAGACCTTATTCAAGCGAGACTCCCCAAAAATCTGTGTGAATCCAAGATAGATTGTCCTACATTTGTATATATTATCATTTTATTAAATCACTTTTCTTATTCAACCATTTTTTAAGCTAATTTGGTTGATTTTACTAGGCATAAAATTATAGTTTGTAAACAACTCACTTATTATCTGTTTCTAAAAACTATACTTGTTATTTCTCTGACATGTATTATTAAGTTTGCTAGAATTTTTGTATCAAGGTTAAGTAATAGCGGCCAGTAAAAATTTTTATTTTCAATTTAAGGCACATAATTCAATAGTATTTTTTAAGGAAGTACTGACTATTTGTATGAGATCATATTTTTTTATCATGTCAACTAAAATATCTTTAAATATCTTTGATAGAAATTTTTAAAAGATAATGTTTTTACAATGTTTTTTAAAAAGTTTTTTTGTTTTTAGAAAAGCATGTGCTCCATATAGAATGATTCACATATTATAAAAATGTGATAATGAAAAGAACAAAATCACCTAATACCCTATATTGGGAAATAACCATCTTTTGCAATTGGTAGATATCATTCCAGATATCTCTATATGAATATATATAAATTGAAAGTTAAATGAATGTAGAGAAAAATTTATTTAGGAAAATGGATTCTTAATCTTTCTCTTTTTAATAATTAAAATTGACTGCAATTATAGTTAAATTTAATCAAAGAAATATGAGGGAAAATAAAAGATTGCTGAAGCTTAAGTTTTTTTTAAGATTTTATTTATTTATTTGACACAAAGAGAGAGAGACAGAGAGACAAGTGGGGGAAACAACAGAGGGAGAGAGAGAAAGACTCCCCGCTGAGCAAGGAGCCTGATGCGGGGCTCCATTCCAGGACCCTGGGATCATGACCTGAGCCGAAGGCAGACGCTTAACCACCTGAGCCGCCCAGGCGCCCCTGAAGCTTAAGTTTTTATATAAGAATAGTATATTCTAAAGTATCCCTCTAAAATTAAATTATCAATCATGAAAACCTGTTTCAAATGTTAACATAATCTATTATCATCTCAATATAAATACGGAAATTAGTACACTAACTCCACTTACTCTTGCCCTATCACTGGCTTTTCATTTTTTAAATCCTTATTATAACAGCCTGAAGGTTACAAAAAATTAGTGTTAATTTAGTAATTATAATGCCTAAGGTTTAGTTTTAATTTTAAACGAAATCAATGCTTACTTTCAGTTATTTTACCATTAGTAAACTGTTTATTCTGACTGACTTCTTATTTTGCTTTCTTTTTCATGAAGTAGCATTTTAAATATTTAAATTTTTAATCTTTTTTTAAAGATTTGTCTTTTAAAAGAATTACATTAAATAGGTACATGTTCATAGCTATAAAAAACAAACAAGCAAATATTACAGAAAAACAAAGAAATGCCAATTATATGCTATCCCATCTCTCCTAGTTTCCCTCTTCAGAGGGATACTTTTTTTTTATTATTATGTTATGTTAATCACCATACATCACATCATTAGTTTTTGATGTAGTGTTCCATGATTCATTGTTTGTGTATAACACCCAGTGCTCCATGCAGTATGTGTCCTCTTTAATTCATTTTTAACATTTATGTGATCACTTTAAACTCACACAAAGGGATGCCTGGGTGGCTCAGTCGTTAAGCGTCTGCCTTCGGCTCAGATCATGATCCCAGGGTCCTGGGATCGAGCCCCACATCGGGCTCCCTGCTCCGCGGGAAGCCTGCTTCTCCCTCTCCCACTCCCCCTGCTTGTGTTCCCTCTCTCGTTGTCTCTCCCTCTCTGTCAAATAAATAAATAAAATAAAAATCTCACACAAAAAATTTTCTGAATATATTGTTGTGAAAAAAACAAAACTTTATAGATAAGGTGGCATTCTTCTTTGATAGTATAAATGCAAAGAAAAAAATAGCATTTTAAGTGTTTTGTATGTACGGTATATACACAATTGATTTGCATATATGCTGTATAATTTTCTAATTTTATCCATCAATTTACTTTGGGCTTCAATCTTTCTTAGTTTATATGGATTTGTCATTCTTTTAAGTTATTGACTGGTGTTCACTAGAATATATTTATTATAATTTACTATAATTTAATAGCATAGATTTTTTTAGGCTAGTACTTATAACTACTATTGATAATCATAGTGACATTTACTGAGTGCTAACCAAGTATCAGGTTTGGGTCTAAAAACTTTGAATGTATTAAGTTATTTAATCTTTACAGATGTGGTAGTACTGCTATTTATTTCAAATTTACATGTAATAGGTTTATTGAAAAAAGTAGGACTTATGGAGTACAATTTTAAAACTTTTATTTTACTCTATTTCTTTATATTCCATGCCTAAGACTTAATTCTGTACATTCTGAAATAGTCTTTAAAACAAATCCTATGGCTTTTCTTTGTCACCATTTGGTAATAATTCCCAAGATCACATCTAATAACCAAAACCATTTCAGAAAGTTTGTTGTCTTTTCCCATAGAACAGTCAAAACTTCATTTGACACAAAATCGCCTGCATTAGGTTCTGAAGGCGGCTGTAGCAAAGCATCACAAGCTGGGTTTCGTAAGCAGAGGTCTGTTTTCGCACAGTTCTGGAGGCTAGAAAGTCAGAGACCAAGGTATTGGCACAGCTGGTTCCTTCTGAGAGTTCTGAGGAAGATTCTTTCTCGTGCCTCTCCCTCCTAGCTTCTAGTTGGCAATTTTGACATTTTCGGGACTTGTAGAAGCATCACCTCAATTTCTGCCTTCATCTCCACATGGTCTTCTTCCTCTGTGTGTCTATGTCCCAATTTCCCCATTTTATAAGAGCACCAGTCACACTGAATGAGAGAGGCCTACCCTGCTCCAGTACGATCTCATCGTAACTTCACTAACTACATCTGGAAAGATCCTATTTCCTTATGAAGTCATATTGTGAGGTACTAGGGTTAGGATGTCAATTTATGAATTTTAGGGGACACAGTTCAATTTCAAACTCCTCCTCATCCCACTGCCCCCATACGCCACTCCCTGCATTCCCTAATCTGTGCCCTACTACAGGCCAGCCTTGTGGTGAAAGGGGTGCTTGTGGCTTGATCTCTATTTATCCATTTTCCACTTTTATTTACCCTCTCCTCTCTGCCTCTCACTAAGCTGCACATTCAGGACTGAAGGTGGCAGAGGAGGAAGAGAGGACAAGAAGCAAGAATGTTTCTACCTAACTACCCTTGCCCATATTTGGCAGCTTCATCCCTGGGTTTGGCAGGTGTTTAAAAATAATTAAATCTTTAATTGGATGCTTTGAAGGAACTCTTGGAGATCTGCCATTCCCTCCATCCCTCCCCATTATTATGAACCTTACCCCAATAGCAGTTTATAAAATCAAGTGTGGAATGGTAGCAGTGATCAAGGGATATGTTTTCTGTAAAGAGGGTCAACAATATTAAGGCTAGTTAAAGGCTGTCTGCTTTTCATTATCATCATCATACACTGGCAATTTTAAGCAATGTATTTGATAAAATACTTCCTTTTACTCAATCTACATTCTGAACAACTGCTGCCATTATTTTTGGATTTTAATAATATATATGAAAGCTTTAGATTGGCATCTTTTTATTATTTATGTTTTTTAAAAAGATTTGTTTATTTATTTTATATAGAGAGAGTGCATGTGGGGAGGCAGAGGAAGAGAGAGAGTGAGAGAAAAAGAGAGAGAGAGAAGCAGACTCCCTGCTGAGCACAGAGCCCAACATGGTGCTTGATCTCAAGACCCCAAGATCACGACCTGAGCTGAAATCAAGAGTCCGATGCTTAACAAACTAAGCCACCCAGGTGCCCCATTATTTATATTTTCATAAACACTGGAGCTTACATAGAAGTTTAATTTGGAGTACTCCCAATTATACAGTCATCCCTGTCACAGAGGCTTAGCTACATGCATTCATTTTGAGAAAAATCTCATAAATTTAGAAATTACTCAAGCTCTCTTTGGATATAATTTTTATCTCTCACTCCCGTGGTACTGAGTTTAAACAGTAGATTCAAAATTTCAGTGATACAGCAGTGATTGCAAACATGAGCTTTTACAGTTTTGGCATTCTATGTGCCGACTTGGAATTTTTTATTTCTATCAACTTTTTGTCTGCAGAGACATTTGAAAGCTGTTAGAATTAAACAACATTGCAATTTCTGGGTTTTTGTTGTTGCTCTGTTCTTGTTAATCTGAATTTTTTGATCTGCCAAACTCATTTTCATCTTTGAGACTTTTCTTAACTATTTGCATATCTGTTTTTTTGTGTGAAAGACAATATTTAAGAATAAAATTCATAAAGAATGTCCTGGATTAACTGTGAGTGAAGATAAATTTACAGATATATATATATGTACTCTATTTAACATACATGCTAAGAAGATACATTTTCATAAAATCATTGACAGATTTACGGAAGGCTCAAAAACTGCAGTGTTCTTATTTATTATTGTGAGTAATAATTAGGATATTTTTAAAAAATACATGAATGTAATTAAAATGTATTCATTCATTACATATTCCCTTTCCATAGGGTAATACTTACCTTAATTTGTGTTATTATTATGTTTTAATGTTTTTACAGGAATGAATAGGATTTTAAAATATGATCTGTTCCGAGGGTCAAATATACTAGGCACAGCACTGACACAGTTTACTTGAAAAGGCAATGCATGTCTTTATTTTATTTATGACCTCATCCACAACTTCTAGATACTTGGTCTTATATACTTTATTTTGTTTGTTTTGTTTTCTTGGAGCACTATTATCCCTTCAGGTGTTTTTCTTTGACAAAATCTACAATAAAACCAGAGCTATTTAATCTGTGTGTGTGTGTGTGTGTGTGTGTACAATGATTACATTGGATCTATAGAAACATTCATGCATTTTTGTTTGTTTCACTTATTTTCCCATAAAGCAAGTCCTTGTTTTGAGGTGACATTGTGCTGAATCCTGTGCAAACCTATCTGCAGGATATACATAAAACAAACAGAATAAAATGCTGACTCCTTCAATATGGAAGTGATCCTATGTCATTTATCTACTCCCCTATAATAGTTTGTTTTATCAAATATGGTATCATATTGAGATCTAAGTGTTCTTCTCTGTTATGGGTAGATAAGTGGTGGTAATGGGTGAATCAGACTTAGTGTTGAGCTGTAGGGCACAGACAAACCTCCATTCCTGTTCCTATGACTACTCTGTTCAGGGACTCCTTGTGGAAGCACTGAGGTGGCCAAGGAGAGAAATTAACTCACAATAACTGGATCAGAAACCAAATATAAATGTCTCACCTGTTGTGATGGGGGATATCCAGTGGACTTTGAGAAAGATTCTTGCATGTTTTTCTCACTCCCATAGATCTATTTACATGCTTTCTCCTTAAAACTCATTATACTTAATCTTTTAATCCTGTGCATTCTAGGTCCCTGAAAAAGCAGCCAGGCCATATTCTGCTTCCCAGAACTCAATATACACCCCCATCCCTGAGGCTATATTCCTTCCAAGGGAAGTCAATAACCAGGAGTATTGCTTGAAGCCCACTGAGGATTTCTCTTTACCACTGTCTTTCATCATCACCTTTGACTTGGGGGGATAGGACATCTGTAATCCATTTTTGCCTCACATCAACTTTTAGTTGTCCATCCATGAACCGGGTCTGATATGGTTCCACCTCCACCAGGCCATGGGCATGAGCTGAGTGTGAGGAAATGGTGCATTAAAGAGCGCCTGGGTGGCTCAGTCAGTTGAGCGTCAGACTTGATTTTGGCTCAGGTTGTGATCTCAGGGTCCTGCGATCAAGCCCCGGACTGCTCTGTGCTCAGCTTGGAGTCTGCTTGAGACTCTCTCTCCCTTTCTCCCTCTGCCCCTCTCCCCATTTGTGCTCTCTCACGGAGTGCCTGGGTGGCCCAGTTGGCTGAGCATCCAACTCTTGATTTCAGCTCAGGGTCCTGAGATGAGCCCCGTGTTGGCTCTATGCTCAGCGGGGGTCTGCTTGAAGAGTCTCTCTCTTCCTCTCCTTCTGCCCCTCCCCCTGCTCATGCACTCCCTCTCTCAAATAAATAAATCTTTAAAGATAAAATAAAATAAAGTAAATCTTTAAAAAATATATATAGGTACAAGGTGCCTGGGTGGCTCAGTCAGTGAAACATCTGCCTTCATTCGGCTAGGGTCATGATCCCAGCATCTTGGGATTGAGCCCCGTGTGTGTGTGTGGGGGGGGGTGGGTCCCTGCTCAGCAAGGAGTCTGCTTGTACTTCTCCCTCTGCACCCCTCCCTCATGCTCTCTCTCTCTCTCAAATAAGTAAATAAAATCTTAAAAAGTAATAATAATAAAATAAAATAAAAGTAAAGGTAGGTAATATAAGGATCTGGGCCTTCTGTTTGGGTAAACTAACTGTAGTTTCTGGACCTGCTCAGACTCAATTTCAAGTGTGTCATTCTATTGTGAACTGGATTGCTACCCTCAACCAATCTTGTAACTAGGTAGATCTGACAATAACAAATATTTGATAAACACCTCCACTCTCATAATCACTTAATACTCCATGGTCAGTCTCTTGGTCTCTACCCAGTGCCCAGTAGCATTGCCAGGAGCTTCTTTCTGTGCACTGAATGATTTTCTTCAAAAGACAGCATGGTCATGCTCCAGGACCCCAAGGATCCTCACTGTGATTCTGGCATTATATCTTGCCAGAATTTCCACATATTATCTTTATCAACAATGAACAGATACCTTTAGCAAATAAGATCCACCAGGTTATATGGCTCAAGGCGTAGGGCTAACTGTATAACAACCTGAACCTGCTGCAAACTCTCTCTTGCACTGAGACTCACTCAAAACTGGAAAACTTCTGGGTCACTAGAAAAATTAGTTCCAAGTGTATTACAGATTGTATCTAAAATCCAAGAGACCTACTAAGTGTTGTGTCTCCTTCTTGGTAGTAGGAGGTGCAAGGTGCAACTAACTTGATATTTTTCTTTGAAAGCTTATTCTAGAATATCCTAGACCATTAGACCTCTAAATTTTCCCCAGTAGGGGAAGCCACTAAATCTTTATAGGGTTTATCTTCCACTATATGACATTGATAAGTCTTACTCTATAGAACAAACAGAAAAGTGAAATTCCCTCTTACTAGGGTAAAAGTAACATGATGATATTAGTTTAGTGCATTCATTTGATGCTCTTGAGGCTGTCCAGACAATCAAGTTCTCTGTGATTATACTGCGAGAGAGGCTAAGAAAATTAACTTAGCCATGAGGTAAGATTATTAATGTATAATGCTGATTGCACTAATTAAATGAGAATTTCTACTGATCTTCCTTCCTGATAGGAATTGAAAAAAAGTACATTAACCAAACCAATAGTCCCATACCAACAAAGAGGCTGTATTGGATTTACTCAAGTAAAGAGAAAAATCTGGCATAGCAGCTCCAATTGGGGCTATAATTTTGTTAACTTTATGAACACCCACTGCCTTCCTCTATAATCTATCTGGTTTTGCAGGGACTGGACTGGTGAATTAAAAGTGGATATGCTAAGGACCACTATTGCTGCATCTTTTAAGTCTGAAGGTAGCATTAACTCTCTCATTTCACTCATGATAAAGTGTGGCTACTATCTACTACTTTGGTCATGGTATGGTGTGTTATGTGGGTTTCGAAACTTTCACTTGGCCTTTTCTTCCATTATGGCTCTTATTTGAAGGTCATAAAAAGAATATGAAGGTTCTGATTCACTCAGAAGACCGGGTAAAGGAACATGTGAACACACTGGACCCATGGGGAAACAGACTTGACTCTGTAATTCTCTATCACATGACTTCCATATGCCTGCATTCTAAAAGAGGACATGAAAGCACTTAAAATCCTCTGGTGTCTGCTCAAACCCTCTATCCAAAGCCCTTGAAAAATTTTATTTTTTACCTTCCTTTCTGTACAGTTACTCTGCTAAATGATCATACATCCTTTGGGGGGGAAGATTAGGGAATTTCTACTATATATAGATATTGTGACATAGTGAGATCCTTCACTATGTCAATTGGCTTCAAGGGACTCCAATTTCCTCTGCCATGGATAAGAATGCTTAAGCTCAGTTCTGGGAACTGATTAAAGTATTAAGATTTCCATTTTAAGTTGGTGGCATTAAGCTTCAACTCACATGGCCCTGATATTCTTTTGATTATAAAATTCAAGCAGTACCCTCACCGACTGCTCATTTCTCTTGCCTACAGTACACCATGTGTACTACTCATTGCCACAGATACTTGTAAGCTATAGTACTCAGTTTTAATTCCAGCCTTTCTGTCTATTGTGGTAATGAGGGCAACTTTACCACGGAGCTAAATGCTGCCACCGGGTCTTTGCTATTTAGAATTCTAGCATCCCAAATAACTCTAGGGGGCTCAGATCCAATAGTAGCTTCATTTCACAACAATTCTGACTTAGAATGAACATTCACTATGGAGATTCTCCACGATACTGGCAGTACTTTCTCTAGTACATTTCTCTACAGTGAAGTGAACATCCTTTGGATCTTCCCATGGCACATAGTTAGTCAGTAGGTTCTTTGGTCTTAAGTAATCTACTTAAGCACATCTATATCTCCAAGCTTGTTGAGCCTTCTCAATAGCAAGAACATCTCTTTTACTATGGGCCATTGTATTTTCCAGCTTCATCGAGACATCCCAGGATCATATTAAGGATTACTGCAGGTGATTGCACAAGGATATTAAATGTTAAGAAACCAGCGTGTTCTTACATATATCAATGAAATTTCGCCATGTCGTATGTTTTGCAACGCCTCCCCCCCTCCAGCCTCAAGATCTATTTCCAAGCATGTTCACTAATGTGCTGATACATATTAAGCAGATCCAACAGATATTTTGGTAGTTAACACCTATCTTTCTAAAACAAGTAGTACTTGTCCAGGTTGGTCAGATTGAAACTCTTATTTGTTTAAAGGCCAATAAGGAGATTAGATGGAAGCAAATCTTACGGAGTGCAAGTATCATTTGGTAGGGAATTCGCCTGAGGTAATCTGTGAATGTTTCTCAGGTAAGGGAGGCTATTACCTTCTGCCAGGGAGACTCAAAGTCAAAACTGAACATCCAAAGGGTCCGGGGGACTCTGTATGTTCAAGATTGTCCACCATATCTACTCAAGTGTCTATATCTAGGTGTCAGTATCCCTCCCTGCAAGGGCCCTGACCCTGGCACAGAAAACTCGCTGGGGCAGTAAAATAAACCTTCTCTGCAATTTGATTAGTCTCACTGTCAATTTCTGACCTCCAGTTGCAGAAGATCAGGATCCCTTTAGACACATTTTTTTTTTTTTTTTTTTTTTTTAGACACAGTTATTGAGGGGCGCTGGGTTTCACACCATGCTCTGAGTTGGTGATTAGCTGATTTAAGCATGCCATTTTCTTTCCTGAGCACAGAGGGCACTTGACAATTATCCAACTTCATAGCCTTGTAACTATCATTGCCATCATATCTCTAAAAGGCAAGAGAGACTACATAACCCAGTTCATGCCCTTCCACTTGTAACCCTTTCCAATTTACCACATGTGGTAAAGTCTTACTCATAATGATGCTTCAGCATCCCAGGAGTTATCCACCATGCGGCTTACTTCAAGCAATCAGATCTTTGTTGCCACCTGCTGGGGAATTATCCAATTCCAGAATCTCATCCTGAGTATCTATTTCCTAGGAACTCTTATAACACCAACTTTCTTAGTTCAGATTCCCCCAAAAGATCACAAGGCACGGACTGGAGTGCAAGCAGCTTATTTGGGAGATGCAGAGTATATCAGCAGGACAGTGGAGAAGTGATACAGAAAAGAGAAAGCAGCCAATAATATGCATGCTATTAAGCCAGCTTGCATGGTGGAACAAGAGCTTAATCTTCCCAGGGTGTGGTTCAAAACACACATCCCTGCATTATTCTACACAAGGAGAGAGGAAGCCTGGGTATTTATGCACTAACTCCTGAGAATAATTGGGTACAGGTGGATCCTGGGGGCTGTCAACTTTCCAGGACTTCCAGTCTGTCACAAGTGCACAAGAGGTACTGCCTCATGCACTTTTGGAAAAGGACCTTCCAACAGGCAGTTGGAAGTTGGCAGAAATCCACCAACATGATAAGGTCTGAAGAAAATGGTTGGGAGAATGATACTGTCTGGTACCAAAAAACAAACAAACAAACAAAAAACTTTATAATTTGTTATATATAATTTTCCTTTCACAATTTGGTTTTCAATCCACTTGAGATTGATTTTTGTTTCTTGTGTGATATTTGGAACCAACTGTATTGGGGGTTTATAGTTCCCCCCCCTTCCTTCCTTGCTTCTTTCTTTCTTCTTATGTTCCTTTTGATTTTCAAACACATAGCTAATTGTATCAGAAACATTTTCGGAAAATTCCATCTTTTCCCCACTCATCTGCAGTCTCATCTTCACCACAACCAACTGTCCAACAAAGCCATATATAAGATGCCAATATAAATAGGATCCTTTTTAAAACTTTCATGTTCTAATTATTTGTTGCAGTCTGACAAAGTGTCTACCGGTTCTGTCAAATATTAGTTTAGTTTCTGACAAATTCTTCTAAATCATTTGTATAGTCTCTTGATTTTTATGCAAATAATGATGTTTTCTTTGAATGGTGATATTTTTGTTTCCTCCTTTCTGATCCTTTTTTTTTCTTTTTTTACCTGTTTTTCTTGCCTTACTGTGCTGGCTAGAATTTTTTTGGTACTAATGCTGAATAGAAATGGTGAGAGTGGCCATTGCTTCCTTATTTCTACTCTCAAAGAAAAAACTTCATGTTTCACCATTAACCATCACTATTTTCCCCCTTTTAATTCTGGTTTTAAAAAATTTTTACTATTTTTCTAACAGTTGACATTTGTTTAAATCATGAATACATGTTGCACATTATCAGAGATATTTCCTACATCTATTTAGATGCTCATGTAGTTTTTGTCCTTTATTTTATGATTGTGAAGAAATGGATTTTCTAATAATATTCAGTCTTATTGGTCATGATGCATTGTCTTTGTAATCTTTTTGGTATGTTAAGTGATTCATTTCGCCTTATTTTTTAGTGAAGGGAAGCAGGTTGCTCTCCGTGTTCTGGGTGAGAATAACTTTATATTGTTCTTTTCAGAGTTTGAAATCAAGGCAAAGGAAGATGAAAAGCATGTTCTTATTTTTTCTCTTATCTGAAATTGTTTACATAAATTAGAATTATTTATTCCTTCAAATTGAGAATTCTTTGAAGAAATCATGTTGGTTTGAGTGTTTGTGGAAATATATATATATTTTTACTACTGCTAGAATTTTTTAAAAATATTTTATGTATTTATTTGACAGAGAGAGACATAGCGAGAGCAGGAACACAAGCAGGGGCAGTGGGAGAGGGAGAAGCATGCGGGACTCGATCCCAGGACCCTGGGATCATGACCTGAGCCGAAGGTCAGGCTCATCAAATATATATAGTATTCAACAAAAAACAATTGAACGGATATTCACCCATACATATAGAACAGAGTTTCAGGCAGGGTATATAATCTAGTATATTAGAAACTATGCTTATTCGTCTCTTAATTTCGGCTCAGGTCATGATCTCAGAGTCTTGAGATCGAGCCCCATGTCAGGCTCCGCACTCAGTGGGGAGTTGGCCTGAGGCTCTCTCTCTCTCCCACTGCCCCTCCCCCCATGTGCACTTCCCCCCCACTCTCTCAAATAAATGAATCTTTAAAAAAAAGAAACTATGCTTATCCATTTTTAATTGATAATGTAAAGCTTTCTATTCAACTCTCTAGAGAAATGTGAACAAACTGTTGACTAGCCAAAGGCTCACTTAACGACTGAGCCACCCAGGTGCCCCACTGCTAGAATTTTTTAAAGGTTTACAGGACTATACAAGTTCTACTATTTCTTCTTGAATTTTTAAATTATACTTTTCTAGGAATTTTTCATATAAATTTTAAATTTTAATTTATGGCTGTGTTGTTTATAATAGTTTCATAATCTCTTAAAAATTTATTTCTTTTCACTTGAGAATTCTATTTTTTGCTTTTTGTTTTTGATTTTATAACAACTAGAGTATAAGGAGGACTTGAAATGATCAGTTAGTGAATTAATTTGATAAAACAGGCATTTGAGATTGATCAATCCTGTACTCTGTACTGAGCGCACAGGTGATGGTAAAGTAGAGGGCCTTAAAGAAGCCGAAAATGCTTTCATTATGTCAAAAAGGCCCAGAACTGTATAATGTTTAAATTTAAGAAGTTATTGGAACTTTAAAATGTCTGGCAATAAACATTGATAAACAGCTAAGACAGACAAAATATTCCTAAAAAGGCATGCAGATCAGGCAGGTATGCTTATGTGGAATATGCAGTGAGACATTGGGAAATACTGTGAAGATACACACAAAAAAAGGAATCTGAAAAGTATTCTTTAGGCAATTTGGTGCCAAGTTAAAGCCAAATGGTCAGTGTTGTGGAAGATGAAGTATAACACGTATTAAACATCAAATATAATTTAACCTCTACCTTGTTTCATCTTACAGGCTTACTAACCCTGATTACAAATAGCTATTTTCTCAAGTAAACAAACTGATTCTGGTATCTGATATCCTATTCATTAAAACTAGGAAATGATTAATAGTTTAGTTAAGCATATTCTTCCCAATTTCAAACTGATGCAACATGTTACACATATAAAATCCCCTTTGCTTCTGAAGATCACCAACTCTGTGGTTATGATAGTCACTGTGTTCTAAAGTAGACTGTACAGATGTGACTTGTGTTTTTACCTGATTTAACAATTTTCTGGCGGGTGTGGTGATACTGGTGATAGTATATTTTTTTCTTTCTAGAATCCAAAGTATGACTACACTTAGTTGGAGATGTTATAATTAGAGCACTTACTACAGTTTGGTACAATTTAAGCTACTTTTAAGTCATTTATTACTCAAAGATTTGGTAGGAATGTTCCATATGATCAGGTCTACTGCCTTATATCACAGTTAATATTTTACCTCCTTTTTCAATTTTGTCTACGATTATTTTTATATTAAAGTTTCTAGCTTCATTTCTTGTCAGTGTTTAATAAACTTTTATTTATGAATACATTATGTGAAATATAGTATATGGAATATACATATACACACATATATTTCAATTTAATGGTGAAATTCCACAGGATAAAAGAAAACTAAACAGATTTCAAGAAGTGAAGGAATCCCTGCAGAGAGATAAAGCAGTTTTGATGTAGTGTATGGGAAGGCAGAGGGCTGCCCTTGCAAAGGAGAGGGGAAAGTCAGGGGCTCATCATGGGGAGAAACTGGAGAGAGCTTTGAGAGGTGGGCTCTAGTGGGCTTCACTGCCCTAAAAAGATCATTGAAAGATACCTTGGAATTACAAGATGGGAAGATAGAAGCATCAGTTCTTGATGAAGGGATGAGTGGAGTAACTTGAGAAGCCCCGTCCATGTAAGTAAATGCAGTTCTTAGGGTGCTACCTCACACTTAGCATCTGAGCCACATCTCTATTACATACCACCATATACACTGAGTGTTATTTTAAATTTATTAAAAATTAGTTTATGTTTGAGATAAGTTTCACTGTGCATAACTTAGAGCAGACTTTATCAGACTAGCAAGGAATTTCAGGATATTAAATCTTTATTGAAATAATAGAACGTCGTCTTCAATCTGCCTTTGGTCAGCTAGCAAGCTGAAGACACACCTTCCAAATGATTAATTTTTGTTGCTAATGATCCTGTCCGATTACTTTTTATTTAGTTAATATACATCACTTTCTGCTACTAAAAAATACATCTTAATTATTGATGCCCTATTAAGGCTAGGCAAAGAAGTATAATGATCATTTTAAGAGGACATAATGACAATACCATGGTTGAGCCTATGATGAGAATGATATTAAACATTTTTTATTAGTTGGCCACAATCATTTCTTCATCTATATGGTTAGCTCAGAGGAGTGGAAGTTCTACTACTTTATTATGATATGCCAAATACCCAAGCAGGAGTCTAAGGGCATACCAGGAAACTGGCTCTTATATGGGGGGCACTAAAATTCAGTTGAGCAGCAATTTATTAAGTGCGCCAGGAATTGAACTAGGCACTAGGTACAAAGCAAGTTGCACAGAGTCACAGAGTCACTGTCTTTGATGTGTTATGCATAATTGATCAGATTTCTGTTTCCCGTGGACTGGAAGGAGAAATGGAAGAGATCAAATCAGCAACACATGGGAAGAGAGGAGGAGAAAAAATATGTGTAATTGTATTTATCAGACTATATGAAGTCATTGCATAATTTTTCCCTACCTTCTGTTTGGTTCTAAAAGGCGATTGGACTGAGGAAAAGGAAAAGTTTTATTTATTTATTTATTTATTTATTTATTTATTTATTTATTTATTTATAATTTTTTGCAAGATAAGAAAGTAGATGTTAATATACCAGAGCATGAAAAGCTCAATGATACAGTTTCTTTTTTTTCATTATATTTTGTTAGTCACCATACATTACATCATTAGTTTTTGATGTAGTGTTCCATGATTCATTGTTTGCATATAACACCCAGCGCTCCATGCGGTACGTGCCCTTCTTAATACCCATCAATGGGCTAACCCAACCCACCACCCCCCTCCCCACTAAAACCCTCAGTTTGTTTCCCATAGTCAATAGTCTTTGATGGTTCGTCTCCCCCTCTGATTTCCACCCCCTTCATTTTTTCCTTCCTTCTCCTAATGTCCTCCATGCTGTTCCTTATGTTCCACAAATAAGTGAAACCACATGATAATTGCTTCTCTGATTGACTTATTTCACTTAGCATAATCTCCTCCAGTCCCATCCATGTCAATGCAAATGGTGGGTATTCATCTTTTCTGATGGCTGAGTAATATTCCATTGTATATATGGACCACATCTTCTTTATCTGTTGAAGGGCATCTCACTCCTTCCACAGTTTGGCTATTGTGGACATTGCTGCTATGAAATTGGGGTGCATGTGCCCCTTCTTTTCACTATATCTGTATCTTTGGGGTAAATACTCAGTTTTTAAAAAGGCTGAGTTATTGTGGTTAAACAAATAATAATTGTCCTTGTTCATCTCTAATTGCACAGATATGCATTCTTACAAATTTTAACATTCTTTATATATGTGTGCACATTTTCTGCCACTTTTACATTATGATGTTTCCTATAATGCTCTGATATGATATTTGTATTATTCTTTGCATAGTCAAAGTTTAAAAATGAAAACAACTATATATATACATAAAAATGTATATAAATATATAAATAAATATAAATATATGTATATGTGTGTGTGTGTATCTATCTATCTATCTTTGTATACTCCTGCATATTTGTGAGTCCGGTCACCATAAATGGGATATTGTGTATTGAAAATAAAAATTAAACCAGATCTTACTCATAGGATGATTATACTGAAATAATCATGGGTTTAAGAAAACAATTAAAAAATAAATCTCACAAAAATCTATTTAAGTAACATTCAATTTTAGACAAAATAATCTAATACTGCAAACATTTGGCTTGTAGATTAACATTTTGTGAAATCATACTACAACTCAGTACCAATAAACTCAGCCCTGGAACAAAGAAGAAATTTAAATTCATTTAATTTTCACAGTCCAAATATAGATTTTTGGGGGCAGACTGCCAGCAGTTTTCTCGGGTCAAAGAAAATAAATATTGCATCTCTCCTCTCACAGAGACAAAAAACAGCCAGTATTTTGAATTCCATATCAACTGGCTTTTATTCAAATATTCAAATAAGCAGTATCTTCTTATAGAGAATGAATCCCCCCTCTAATTAGAGTATAAAAAATGTGATGGATATAATACAAAATATGACCATCTGTATTTCTCTGTCTTGTCTTTTTCAGTTAGAACTCGCAGGTGTCTTTTAAACAATGATGAATTAGAAGGAAGGCTCTTTTTTTACTCATTTGTCTGTTAACTACCTTTATGATAATAATGCATTTGCATTTTTAATTTCCTCTGTTGTAAATGAGCACCTCTGAACCACTTCCTAATTATTTTACAATTTTCTGTATTGTTTATTATTCATGCTTTCTATTTACTAAATAAAAATGACTTTTCCTCTGAAGGACATTTACAATTCTTATTATACCAAACATAGATCATTTGGCTCCATATAAGAAAAAAGGAGTAAAAGAAAACATAGGGACATAGTATTCAACAAAAAACAATTGAACGGATATTCACCCATACATATAGAACAGAGTTTCAGGCAGGGTATATAATCTAGTATATTAGAAACTATGCTTATTCGTCTCTTAATTTCGGCTCAGGTCATGATCTCAGAGTCTTGAGATCGAGCCCCATGTCAGGCTCCGCACTCAGTGGGGAGTTGGCCTGAGGCTCTCTCTCTCTCCCACTGCCCCTCCCCCCATGTGCACTTCCCCCCCACTCTCTCAAATAAATGAATCTTTAAAAAAAAGAAACTATGCTTATCCATTTTTAATTGATAATGTAAAGCTTTCTATTCAACTCTCTAGAGAAATGTGAACAAACTGTTGACTAGTCGCCAATGACGACAGAAATCTATGTAAACATGCTTTTACAGACTGTGTGTATAATTATTTTAAAAAGCAAAGTGATGTAAATGATATTGTAAAAGAGCTCACCAGCTACCTGGTTTGTTCAAAGTTTATCTATAATGTTGTGTTGGAGCCAGTTCCTACTGGCTTATGAGAACCCACAGCTCATATCTCTTCCCACTTTGTGTTTAGTGACATCACTGGTACCCTGAAATTGGCCATGGTGCAAATATTTACACCGTGAAAAAATTGTTAAATGCTAACAATCAAGACTATGCAGTTTACTAGTATATGACTGCCTATGAGGCTTTGTAGAATTCCTTCTGCTTAGTAAAAGAATATAAGTAAAATAATTTCTCCCGGTATCACTTTAACATGACTGTGTGCTGGTACAGTGGAAATGATAGGCTGAAGAAGTGGTAGTTAGGATGAGGTTGAAAAAAAGGTGGATGGCATTGTCTGGTGATAGCTTTAATTGACTTATTTTTCCCTGTATGGGCACACACAACTGCTAAGAGTCATTATCTTTCTCTTTCTTAGGGAAATTATATGACCAGACAAACTTGTATTATAAAATAGTCCTTGTTGCTTCTTTTCTCTGCTACTTCCCTGGAACAGATCTGAGATATGTCCATATTAGGGTGAATCCAGCCTCTACAATGGTTGTGTTATGGCAAAAGTAGGAGTTCCACTGAGAACCTTGAATTAGAAGGGAAGCATAGGTAGGAAGATAGGAACCAAAGAAGGATCAAAAATGTTTTTTATTGTTCTAAGGAGATATATATATATATATATGCGCCTCTGGTGGAAAGATGACTTGTATTTGTATAGTAGTTGTATGTATTTATTGTATATATTCTCTGTGAAAACACATTTTCCTGAGCTCGTCACTTATCCCTCAAGAGACTATTCTTGTCAGCATCCATGTAGTATTGAGGAATGGATCCAAGTTTTGTGAAGCCTGAAACTTAAACGATTTGGAGATCCTTCCTTAAATAAAATGATACAAAATTATGAACATAAAATGAGGTACAAATCTAAATATTTGATTGGGACGTGGAAAGAAATTGTAATAAATTATACATCTTATTTCATTTTACTTTTAATCAATATTTATTTATTATTTTAGAGAGAAAGAGAGAGAGAGAGTGAGAGAACACAAGCAGGGGGAGCAGAGGAAGAGGGAGAGAAAATCCAGAGCAGAGCTCCAGGCAGGACTCGATCCCAGGACCATGAGATCATGACCTGAGCTGAAACCAAGAGTTAGGAGCTTAACTGACTGTGCCACCTAGGCAGGTGCCCCTAAATTATATATTTTAAAATACAAATGCAAGCAAAACAGAAAATTATGTTAAGATTTTTATTAACTAATATTCTGTTATACTGCTATAACATGTTTTCTTACAATTTTGCCTGCATTCTTTTTTTTAAATTTTATTGTTATGTTAATCACCATATATTACATCATTAGTTTTTGATGAAGTGTTCCATGATTCATTGTTTGTGCATAACACCCAGTGCTCCATGCAGAATGTGCCCTCTTTAATACCCATCACCAGGCTAACCCATCCCCCTACCCTCCTCCCCTCTAGAACCCCAGTTTGTTTTTCAGAGTCCATCATCTCTCATGGTTCGTCTCCCCCTCTGACTTACTCCCCTTCATTCTTCCCCTCCTGCTATCTTCTTCTCTTTCTTTTTTCTTAACATATGTTGCATTATTTGTTTCAGAAGTACAGATCTGTGATTCAACAGTCTTGCACAATTCACAGCGCTCACCATAGCACATACCCTCCCCAATATCTATCACCCAGCCACCCCATCCCTCCCACACCCCACCACTCCAGCAACCCTCAGTTTGTTTCCTGAGATTAAGAATTCCTCATATCAGTGAGGTCATATGATACATGTCTTTCTCTGATTGACTCATTTCACTCAGCATAACACCCTCCAGTTCCATCCACGTCGTTGCAAATGGCAAGATCTCATTCCTTTTGATGGCTGCATAATATTCCATTGTGTATATATACCACTTCTTCTTTAGCCATTCATCTGTCGACGGACAGTTTGGCTATTGCGGACATTGCTGCTATAAACATTGGGGTGCACGTACCCCTTCGGATCCCTACATTTGTATCTTTGTGGTAAATACCCAGTAGTGCAATTGCTGGATTGTATGGTAGCTCTATTTTCAACTGTTTGAAGAACCTCCATACTGTTTTCCAGACGGGTTGCACCAGCTTGCATTCCCACCAACAGTGTAGGAGGGGTCCCCTTTCTCCACAACCCCGCCAACATCTGTTGTTTCCTGACTTTTTCATTTTAGCCATTCTGACTGGTGTGAGGTGGTATCTCATTGAGGTTTTGATTTGGATTTCCCTGATGCCGAGCGATGTTGAGCACTTTTTCATGTGTCTGTTGGCCATTTGGATGTCTTCTTTGGAAAAATGTGTGTTCATGTCTTCTGCCCATTTCTTGATTGGATTATTTGTTCTTTGGGTGTTGAGTTTGATAAGTTCTTTATAGATTTTGGATACTAGCCCTTTATCTGATATGTCATTTGCAAATATTTTCTCCCATTCTGTCGGTTGTCTTTTGGTTTTGTGGACTGTTTCGTTTGCTGTGCAAAAGCTTTTTATCTTGATGAAGTCCCAATAGTTCATTTTTGCCCTTGCTTCCCTTGCCTTTGGCGATGTTTCTAGGAAGAAGTTGCTATGGCTGAGGTCAAAGAGGTTGCTGCCTGTGTTTTCCTTTAGGATTTTGATGGACTCCTGTCCCACGTTTACGTCTTTCAACCATTTGGAGTCTATTTTTGTGTGTGGTGTAAGGAAATGGTCCAGTTTCATTCGTCTGCATGTGGCTGTCCAATTTTCCCAACACCATTTGTTGAAGAGACTGTCTTTTTGCCATTGGACATTCTTTCCTGCTTTGTCAAAGATAAGTTGACCATAGAGTTGAGGGTCCATTTCTGGGCTCTCGATTCTTTTCCACTGATCGATGTGTCTGTTTTTGTGCCAGTACCATACTGTCTTGATGATGACAGCTTTGTAATAGACCTGGAAGTCCGGAATTGAGATGCCCCCAGCTTTGCTTTTCTTTCTCAATATTCCTCTGGTTATTCAGGGTCTCTCCTGGTTCCAAACAAATTTTAGGATTATTTGTTCCATTTTTGTGAAAAAAGGTGATGGTATTTTGATAGGGATTGCACTGAATGTGTAGATTGCCCTAGGTAGCATTGACATCTTCACAATGATGGTTCTCCCAATCCATGAGCATGGAACGTTTTTCCATTTCTTTGTGTCTTCTTCAATTTCTTTCCTGAGTATTTTATAGTTTTCTGCATATAGATCCTTTGCCTCTTTGGTTAAACTTATTCCTAGGTATCTTATGGTTTTGGGTGCAATTGTAAATGGGATCGACTCCTTGATTTGTCTCTCTTCTCTCTTGTTGTTGGTGTATAGGAATGCCACTGATTTCTGTGCATTGATTTTATAGCCTGCTACTTGACTGAATTCCTGTATGAGTTCTAGCAGTTTTGGGGTGGAGTCTTTTGGGTTTTCCACATACAGTATCATATCATCTGCAAAGAGTGAGAGAAGTCCATTTGGTCCAGTGTGTCATTTAAAGTCTTTATTTCCTTGTTGATCTTTTACTTAGATGATCTGTCCATTTCAGTCAGGGGCATGTTAAAGTCCCCCACTCTTATTGTATTGTTGTCAATGTGTTTCTTCGCTTTTGTTATTAATTGCCTTATATAATTGGCTGCTCCCATGTTAAGGGCATAGATATTTACAATTGTTAGATCTTCTTGTTGGAAAGACCCTTTAAGTAGGATAGAGTGTCCTTCCTCATCTCTTATTACAGTCTTTGTTTTAAAATCTAATTTGTCTGATATAAGGATTGCCACCCCAGCTTTCTTTGGGTGTCCATTAGCATGGTGAATGGTTTTCCACCCCCTCACTTTCAATCTGGGGGTGTCTTTGGGTCTAAAATGCGTCTCTTGCAGACAGCATATTGATGGGTCTTCTTTTTTAGTCCAATCTGACAGCCTGTGTCTTTTGATTGGGGCATTTAGCCCATTTACATTCAGGGTAACTACTGAAAGGTATGAATTTAGTGCCATTGTATGGCCTTTAAGGTGACTGTTACTGTATGTTGTCTGTGTTCCTTTCTGATCTATGCTGCTTTTAGGCTCTCTCTTTGCTTAGAGGACCCCTTTCAATATTTCTTGGAGGGCTGGTTTTGTGTTTGCAAATTCCTTTAGTTTTTGTTTGTCCTGGAAGCTTTTTATCTCTCCTTCTATTTTCAGTGACAGCCTAGCTGGATATAGTATTCTTGGCTGCATATTTTTCTCGTTTAGTGCTCTGAAGATATCTTGCCAGTCCTTTCTGGCCTGCCAGGTCTCTGTGGATAGGTCTGTTGCCAATCTAATGTTTCTACCATTGTAGGTTACATATCTCTTCTCCCGAGCTGCTTTCAGGATTTTCTCTTTGTCTCTGAGACTCGTAAGTTTTACTATTAGATGTCGGGGTGTTGACCTATTATTATTGATTTGAGAGGGGTTCTCTGTGCCTCCTGGATTTTGATGCCTGTTTCTTTCCTCATATTAGGGAAGTTCTTTGCTATTATTTGTCCAATATGCCTTCTGCCCCTCTCTCTCTTTCTTCTTCTTCTGGGATCCCAATTATTCTAATGTTGTTTCATCTTACCGTATCACTTATCTCTCAAATTCTGCCCTCGTGATCCTGTATTTGTTTATCTCTCTTTTTCTCAGCCTCTTTATTTTCCATCATTGGGTCTTTTATATCGCTGATTCTCTCTTCTGCCTCATTTATCCTAGCAGTTAGTGCCCCCATTTTTGATTGTAACTCATCAATAGCCTTTTTGATTTCGACTTGGTTAGATTTTAGTTCTTTTATTTCTCCAGAAAGGATTTCTCTCATAACTTCCACGCTTTTTTCAAGCCCAGCTAGTATCTTTAAAGTCATGATTCTGAACTCTAGGTCCGAAATCGTACTAATGTCCGTATTGAGTAGGTCCCTGGCTGACGGTACTACCTCTTGTTCTTTTTGCTGAGGTGATTTTTTTTCATCTTGTCATTTTGTCCAGAGGAGAATAATGAATGAGAGAACAAAATGCTAACAGGTTAACAACATCCCCAGCAAATATACTGTGTACAAATCAGAAAAGCCCTGAAACCAGGGGGAAAGAAAGAAAAAAGAAAGAGAAAAAAAAAGATAAAAACAAAAACAGAACAATACAAAAAAAGCAGAATATGATCAAATATGATCAGGCTAGTGCATAGATCAGTGCCACACACTAGATTTTGGGTGTATTTTGGTCTGTTAGAAAAAAGTGCCTCCTAAAATTTTAAAGGAAGAAAGACTTATATGTACAAAATAAGGGTTGATACAATGAAGGGATCGAAGATGACTGTAAAGATGAAAAGTATAAAGTATTTTATAAAAGGAATTGATAAGATAAGTTGTTTGAAAAAAGAAAGAAGAAGATTTAAAAAAAAAAAAAACAGAAAAAAGGGAGAGAATGTGATCAGGCAGGAGACTAGAACAAAGCCATACACTAGTGATTTCGGGTATATTTTGATCTGTTAGAAGAAACTGTATCTCAAAATTTTAAAGAGAGAACAACTTATATATATATGCCAAAAATAAGGGTAACTACTATGAATGGATAAAATATGACTCTAAAAATGAAAAATAATTTTTTTTTTAAAAAAGGGATTGATAAGATGTTGGTTGAAAAAGGGAAAAAGAAAAATTAAAAAAAACAGTTAAAAAAATTAACTTTGATGAACTAATGAATCATGGTAATAAAAAGCCATGAATTCTATGTGCCGTATTCCCGTACCGCTGGACTTCTCCCGTTCTCCTTGATCGATAAACTTGGTCTTGGCTTGCTGGCTGTTCATGCTGATCTTCTGGGGGAGGGGCCTGTTGCCGTGGTTTCCAAATGTCTTTGCCAGAGGCTGAATTGCCCCGCCCTTGTCGGTCCGGGCTAAGCAAGCTGCTCGGGTTTGCTTTCAGGAGCTTTTGTTCCCTGCAAGCTCTGGTACAGGTTTGGAGGACCAGAGTGAAAATGGTGGCCTCCCAATCTCCACCCGGAGGAGCTGAGAACTCGGGGTCCCACTCCTCATTGCGCCCCCAGAGAAAAGCAGTCACTCCCGTCTTCCTGGTCTCGGCCGCACTCCGTGCTCACCCGGCCTGTGACCGAGTGTTTGTATCTCTGGCACCCGACCCCGTGTGGAGTCTCCAATCCCAGCAGATCCCTGTGGTGCATTCCTGCACTGCTCCTCCCGGGGGAGAAAGGGGCGACTCCCCGGCTCTGCCGCTTGTTGGGTCCCTGCTGGAGGAGCAGTGGCCCGACTCGGCTGCGGATCACCGTTTATGGCAACCCTGAGCTGAGAGCCCGCGCCTCGGCTCCGTCTCTGCAGCCGGCTTCCCCGCTCCGATACCTGGGAGCTCTGGCGCACTCAGGCACCCCTGGTCTTTCTGTGACCCCAAGGGTCCTGAGACCACACAGTCCCGGGAGGATTCCACCCCCGCTTAGCCACTGCAGCAACGTCCCTCAGCGGAGCCGACTTCTAAAAGTTCCGATTTTGTGCTCCGTGGCTCTATCACTTGCCAGAAGGCCGACGGGGGTCCCCTCTCCCGCCGTCTATCCTCCCGAATATCGCCTCTGATTCACTTCTCCGCACGTCCTACCTTCCAGTACGTGGTCCTTTCTCTGTTTAGAGAGTTGTTGCTACTCTCCTCTTTGATCTCCTTTTGAGTTTGTAGGTGTTCAGAACGGTTTGATCCCTATTCAGCTGAATTCCTGAGACCAGACAAAATCTAGGTCTCCTACTCCTCCGCCATCTTGCTCCACCCCCCGCCCGCATTCTTTTTGTTATCCTTGCATATTACAACAATTTTTAAAATAGCTTTTCTACAGAGGATAAAAAAAATTTAGTCTTTTTTCTGCATTGATCAAAAATGTTTATTACTCTAATATTTTGATGGGTTTTGATAATAATTGTGGCTTCATTTACCAGGCCACACTCAAAATAGCAAGTATACTAAAATGCTTTTAGCAATAAACAAGTACACAAGTCATACATTTAACTCTTCACCATCTAGTAAAAAATCAAATGTTTGTATGATACATGGTACATAGTCTGGGATCTCTCCCTTTCTCCCTCTCTCTCTATAACTTTATACCAGTATTGGTAGGCCAAACCTAGAGAATATTTGAGACTATATGCAGACTCACCATGGGATCATACTTAACATAAATTAACGTAAATTTGAAAATATTCATAAATCAAATCAATGTTATACTTTTGTTTTCCCATATTGCATATTTTTACTCTATGTTAGAATAAATGATTAATAAGTAAAGATATTTGACACCTATTTTTTTTCCTAGATATGGTGACATGATTTCTGGATATAACTTTGAAACATTTCTCTATCAACTAATTTTTTTAAGTTAGTTATAATTTTTATGCAATGTGTCAGCTAGATTTATTTTTTTCATGATCTATCATCATTCAATTTTTTAAGTAAACATTTCCAAGGTGCTTATGTTCTTTAAAAAGAGTATTAATATTTTTATATTTAATTTTTTGGGTTTATACTGTTTTCTTCTAACCACTGCTAAACTGCCATACTTATCTAAATAGTTTATTTTTGCAACATACAGCCTCTACTATAAGCCATGCACTCTGCTAGATCCTAAGAATACAATCATATAAATGAATTGCTCATGTTTTTGATACTATTATATTAAGATTTATAGTTATATTAAGACAATTTGTCCTTGAGATTTTCTTTGCTGTGATTCTTTATATTTAATCCTTTTTCTCTTTCAGAAGTGGTCCACAGAACTTGTGGAATTAGGATTGTTCTAATGTGAATATAAAATTTAAAAAGTAAATAGTCTAATTGCATTATTTTTAACTTAACTTCCAAAATGAATTTTTGCAATCTAGTCAGAAATTATAATTTGGATAGCAGTAGCCTTTAACTTATTTTGTTAAGAAAAGGAACAAAAAAAGCACAAAAGAATCAAGCCAGGAAGAACTTGGGGCATGAAATTACTATCTTTTCCTCTGGTGGACCAGACAGAGTAAAAGACTGGGGTGGATATTTACCATAAAGAAAGTTTTAAGGCCTTGAAAGACAGGCAAGGAAAGGCAGGGGAATAGTACCATCAGTCATAGGGAAACTTCTATGAACTGAATGATTTACCTACAGTAACTGCCATCCAAGAGAGCTGCAAAGGTGAGCTGTACTGAGGGACTATATTAACATATTAACTTCTCTGGTAACACCTTGGTATAAGCCTTAAGATGAGAACAGCATCATGCCAATAGTAATCACAGAGGAAAAATGACACCCATCCACATACACAGACTTTGCTGAGCTCTATGAAAAATGTCCATTTGGGACATTATTCTTTATGATGGCTCAGGACACTTTCAGGCTCCTAAACAGAGACTGGAATCCTTGGGAAAAGAAGAAAGAAGTGAAATACAAAGCCCCAGTGCCTATTCTTGGAAGTGACTTGCAAATGGTGAAGCTCATGCCAGTACATGATCTAGTGTGGAAATGTATACATGGTTATAATTGAATCAGGTTGTTCAGTTATATTTGAGCTCAGGACCAGGAGCACAATAAATTACCTTCATTATATGCCCTGCTATATTATTTCTATATGATTATAAATTATTTAATCAACAGAAATTATTGAACACTCTTGGGCATGAGGTAGGGTGATAAAACATATGCATGTATAGTTACAATTAAATTTAATCCAAAGTCTGGGTTTTGATCATCTTAATAATTAAAATTTCACCAAGAAGCACAAAAATAAGCAAGATTTATCTGAGCCACTTAAATGTAAACACAGACTCTTACGTTCTCAAATTTAACAAGTGTCTTAGTTATCAAACTTTTTTTAAGTTTTTATTTTAAATCCAGTTAGTTGCATTTTAAAGTCTGAAAAACACATATCAAACTTTTTTAAGTTTTTATTTTAATTCCAGTTAGTTGCATTTTAAAGTCAACTCAGGCAATTGGTTTCCTTTTTTTTTTTTAATTAGTTTCCTCTAGGGATGCTTGTTCAATTACTGATGAGCTGTAATTATTAAAACTTTTTTTCAATGAATGAGATATGCCTATTTATAACTTTAATATACTGATACTTACCTATTTTCTAAAATTTCTGATCAGGAGTAGGTTTCGTCTTCCAGGTTCATGGTCCTTTCTTTGCCTGCTTTTGCTGAGACATTCTTGACAGATGAAGCATATATCTGTGTCAGTCTCATAGGCATAACTAGATTTTTAAATGTGTTGTAGCACAAATAATGCAGACCACAAAACTCCTAGTATTACCTAAAAATACATCCCTTTCTTTTCCAGTATGTCTTTATTTTTTACTGCTGTGGGGAAGTACTATTCTGCGTGAAAGATAATCTTTCAAAATGTATAGATGGATTTTATGCTACCAGCCCTAATACTTTGTTCTTTTCTCTTGAAATATAATAATATGGTGGCGTATATAATGAAAGGAATTTAATATGCTCCTGGTCCTGAGCTCGAAGTTGACTGAATGATCTTTCCACACTAGATCATGTACTGGTAGGAGCTTTACCATTTACAAGTCACCGTCTGAAATCATTCTCTTTTCCAGACTGTACAACTCAGATTCCTTCAATGTCATCTCCTATCTCCAGCTGCTGACTCTCATCATCATGGTGATTATTCTTCTCATTATGGCAAGGGACAGTTACCAAGATCCACTCTATGGCAATCACTGGTAAAGATCAAAGATGAGCGAGTTTCACTTCTTGGTCCACAGGAACTTTGAACTGAGTGAGATGGGGCACTGAGATGCAGGATGCAGCATGTCCCCATGATTAAATCATATTCTAGAAGGAAACTGCTGGACATGAGGGAGGGAGTTTGCTATGTGTATATCTTGAAGGAAGAACATGCAGGCAGAGGAACACGGGGGCAACTGTTCTAAAGCAGGGACCCTAAAGCAAGGAGGTGAGTGAATAGGTGAATAGAGTGAGCAAGTTTGATGGGAGACAGAAGGAGATGAGGTTAGACCTGTTAAAGGAGAGAACCTAAAGTGACCTACCAAAATCCTGCTACCACATCTTCTAGCTACGATTTCCCAGCTGTACCTCACGGGATCTCACTGTGTGTGTGACAGGGACTGAGGAACTGAAGCGGTAGGGGAAGAATTCAAAAATCACAGCCTAAAGATGGGGTATCTTCTTAGAGTGTTATTTGACTGGAAGTTTAGTGATTAAAACATTACATGTGTTTTAAAAGCAAATATAATTATGGTGTTTATCAGTACTTTTCAGATTTGATGAGCATACAAATTACCTGAAGATCTTATTAAAATACAGATTAGGATTCAATACTCTTGAGATTTGTATTTCTAACAAGCTCCCAGATGATGCTGCAGATCCAAAATCATACTTTGAGTAGCAAGGGTTTATAATGCAGTATTTGTATTATTTTTAGGATAGAAGTTAAAATACATGTGGTGGGATACTTTAGAATAATCTCAAAAACCCCAAGCCATATGTCTATTTATATTCTTCTGGTATTAAAGGATATATAACATTGAAAAAAGATGTCCAAACGGCTTTTATTTTTTTCCCTGGACAGATCTTACACCTGTGATTTGGACTGCACCCACCAGACGGTAATAGTGCATTCAGTTACAGCACACAGGTAACGAGCTCAACTCTATAACACCTGACTATAGGAGAAACATTAACAAGTTAACCTGTCTTTTATGAGCTATTTTTAATAAACAAAAGTTGAAATCTTAATTTAAAATACTGAGAGTTGCAAAACCAGTTCTTTACAAGATATATTTCAGAAATTATATAAATATCTATAATTAAATGAAAAAACAAAATACCTATTGATCAGTCTTCTCTATAAGCATTTATTATCTACTCTATTAAAAGTTAAATATTAAAAGTTAACTCTATTAAAAGTAAAATTAAAAGGTTGGTAGAGGGACTTTCGCTATTGTCAAAGTGTGAAACTGGCTCTATCTTCTGGCGTGAGTCTCAGCTTAAAACAGCTCATCTATCCCATCTACCTAAAACAGGGTCAATCATCCTTAATTAATTTATATGCCTCATCAGTGAGAAGCATCCATTTGATTTATTAATAGGTCTCTAGAGAGCAAATTAGCTTCCTTGGCAGTTCCTGACATGCTTTGAATCACAGTACAAACAGAAATTTCCCTTGCTAGCTCTCTATCTGGCTTTGATACACAAAATCCATGAAAGCCAAGAAAAGATTAACACAATAGCATGGGTACGGTGACAAATGCAGAACCATAGAGATTTTGGTTATAATCTAACTCAACATCATCAAGTGTTTCTATTAAGGAAATGGCAGCCCAAAGAATTTAAGTGACCTACACAATCCCCACTGCTGGCTCGTGGATGGGAAAACTAATTACAACACCTCAGATTTCCGGACCCACTGTTTTATACAGGAGCCATATCCCACCCTTCTCACCACAATTCTGGATTCTCTTAACAAAGTCAATGTGTGACATGTTCCCTAATGTAACATAACTGTAAGGGCTTCAAAGTATAAAAAATATATATGCCTTGTGAATTTCATGAATCCATAGGATATACGTAACTATTACTATTATGACAATAATGACATCTTTTCACACAGGTTCTCATTCATCTAAAGAAAAGTATGGTCATGATATTTGATTCAGAGTATTTCACTAATTGCACATGCCATTTTCATTTATCCAGTTTCTTCCTCTTGAACAGTCTAAGAGACGCTGATAATTTAGTAGTAATATTTTTCCACCTACATGAGGACGACATGAAGCGCTGTATCAGAGGAATGTTTCCATCTTGACTTCTGAGCCTCTAGGACAAAGTTAATCAGGAATCTATGGTAAAAAAACAGACAAGGGTCAGACATTCAAAAAGGTATTCTGTGGGATGAACCAAATGAGGAAACTCTAATTGTGGCAGAGTAAAGAGGAGGTGTGGGTGAGATTTCCAAGGTAAATCCAACCTTTGAAAGAACAATGGGCTGCTGTTCAGCCAGCATTAGGTGGGACTGGAGAGGCAGCTCTCCATCGCATAGGGATATCCATTTGTGTTTGACAGTTTGAAAGATAAAAATAGAACTACTGTTCTATTATCCTACTTCTGGGTATACATCCAAAGGAAATGAAATCAGTATCTCAAAGAAATATTTGCACCCCCACGTTCATTGCAGCATTATTCATAATAGCCAAGATATAAACAACCTAAGTGCCCCTCAGAGGATGAATGGATAAAGAAGATATGGAATATTATTCAGCCATGAGAAAGAAGAGCATCCTGCCATTTGCAACATGGACTTACCTTGAAGGCATTATGCTAAGTGAAATAAGTCAGAGAAAGAAAAACACTGCATGATATCATTTGTATGTTGAATCTAAAAAAAACCAAACTGGTGGAAACAGAGAGTAAAATGGTGTTTACCAGGGGATGGGGGTGGGTAGATAGTACAGATGTTGTTTAAGGGTACACAGTTGCAACTAGTACTAAATAAGTCCTAAAGATCTAATGTGCAGTAGTGAATATAGACAACAATATTGTACTATAATCATCAAACATGCAAAGAGACTAGATCTTAATTATTCCAACTACTAAAAAGAAATGACAATCACACAATAGTATACAGGTACTAATTACTGCTATAGGTGATCATATTACAGTATATAAATGCATCAGATCAACATGTTGTACACCTTAAATTTATATAATGTCATACATCAAAAATATTTCAATAAAATACCCTCCCCGGGTGGGGATGGGGGGTGGTGAAAGAAGTACATCTAGATGGCATTTGGGATTTTTAAGTGACCTTTCAAATCTTTACCTCAGTGGAACTGAAAACTACCTTTATCACCTTTTTTAAAAATTTTATTTATTTTTTGACGGAGAGAAAGACGGTGAGAGAGGGAACACAAGCAAGGGGAGTGGGAGAGGGGGAAGCAGGCTTCCCACGGAGCAGGGAGCCCGATATCGGGCTCGATCCCAGGACCCTGGGATCATGACCTGAGCCGAAGGCAGACGCTTAACGACTGAGCCACCAGCGCCCCTGAAAACTATCTTTCAAAATCCAAATCCAAATGCTGATGACATGTCTTCCATCTTTCAGTTTTCTCGACTGCTAACTGAGTCATAACCTAGATGACTCATTCAATAAAGCCTTATTTTATGTTTACCTGTAAAACCTTATTTATGTAGTTTCCACATAAATCCCCAGAGATAATTTTTCACTGATTGCTACTTGGTTGAAATACCTTGCTCCTTTACTAGTATTGGTGAAAATACTAGAAATAAAATCAATTATCTTTGCACACAGTATTTAAGAGATTTGATTTTAAAACATTATATCACATATTAATTATCCTGTGAAGATTTAATATGAATATTAAGAACTACTGAATTATCTTAGTCTGCAAATCCATCATCTTTGCTTGTAAGTGTAAAACATTTTCCATTCCTCAAGCTGGCCTTTGAGTCTTCTAAGGGCAATGGTTTCTCTCCAATCTCCGGAGCCTCTCAGTTGCCCTAAAACTGTCATCTATGCGGACTATATTGTCCTTTACTAAATAATAAATATTTCCCATCTAGTGCTGCCCCCAACATATAACCTGCATGGGTTTTAGAGTCAGGAGTATGTTGTCTATTCAATGCAGCTGAACTACCATTTCTAACATCTGATTTATACTGTCCAGATTGCTTAATCTGTGTCATACTTTGCTTCTTGTCTTCTGACAACATAGAGGCCAAAATGTATTTGCTTCTTGCTCCTCTTAAATGATGCAAAATTCTTACTTTTTTAAAAAAAATATTTTTCTTTCCTTCTTTTCTTTCTTTTTTCCTTTTTAGTTTCAAGTTTTTATTTAAATTCCAGTTAGTTAACATATAGTGTAATATTGGTTTCAGGGGTAGAATTGAGTGATTCATCACTTACATGTAATACCCATGGCTCATCACAAGTGTCCTCCTTAATCCCCATCACCCATTTAACCCATCTCCCCACCCATCACCCCTCCAACAACCCTAAGTTTGATCTCTATAGTTAAGTCTGTTTTATGGTTTGTTTCTCTTTGTTTTCCCCACTATGTTCATCTGTTTCATTTCTTAAATTCTACATATGAGTGAAATCATATGCTGTTTGTCTTTCTCTGACTTATTGTGCTTAGCATAATACACTCTAGCTTTATCCATGTTGTTGCAAATAGCAAGATTTCACTCTCTTCTATGGCTGAGTAATATTCCATCATATATATATACACATACAGATACTACAACTTTTTTATCCATTCATCAGTCGATGGACACTTGGGCTTTTTCCATAATTTGGCTATTGTTGATAATGCTGCTATAAACATCAGGATGCATGTATCCCTTTGGATCAGTATTTTTGTATCCTTTGGGTACATACCTAGTAGTGCAATTGCTGGATTGTAGGGTAGTTCTAGTTTTAACTTTTTGAGGAGCCTAAAAGAAAAGCAGAGCTGGAAGCACCACAATTCTGGACTTCAAGTTATATTACAAAACTGTAGTGATCAAGACAGTATGGTACTAGCATAAAAACAGACACGTAGATCAAGGAAACAGAATAGAAAACCCATAAATGGCAACTAATCTTTGACAAAGCAGGAAAGAATATCCAATGGAAAAAAGACAGTCTCTTCAACAAATGGTGTTGGGAAATGGACAGCAACATACAGAAGAATGAAACTGGATGACTTTCTTATACCATACACAAAAATAAATTCAAAATGGATGAAAGACATAAATGTGAGACAGAAAACCATCAAAATCCTAGAGGAGAACACAGGCAGCAACCTCTGTGACCTTGGCCACAGCAACTTCTTGCTAGATATGTCTCCTGCGGCAGAGAAAACAAAAGCAAAAACGGGGACTTCATATTTGGAGTTCATCAAGATAAAAAGCTTTTGCACAGCAAAGGAAAGTCAACAAAACCAAAAGACAACTGACAGAATGGGAGAAGATATTTGCAAATGACATATCTGATAAAGGGATAGTATCCAAAATCTATAAAGACCTTATGAAACTCAACACCCAAACAACAAAGAACGCAGTTAAGAAATGGGCAAAATTCTTACTTTTTTAAAACTTTGTTTTTCTTTTTGTTTTCTAATCAGAAAGGGAATTTGATTCTCTCATTTTATAGGTGACTTTATTTTTCTTTCTGTGGTTTCCCTTTTTCCACTAGAGAATTACTACCCATTTCTCATTATCTTCCTTTCTCTCCAGTTAGTTTTCCAATGCCATAGAACTTCCCATTCTTCCCCCCCCCCATACAGGTCTCTAAACTTACTTCTTAAATTAATCTTACCCATGTTTAGACTATTACTGCAAGTGCTACCTTAAGCTGTTTTAAGAAATTCTACCTTTACCAAATGTGAACTTGTGTGCATATTTAAAAAGAGAGTTAAAGTAACACAGAGAACATTTCCAAGAAAAAATAGTTTTATATTTCTGAAATTATTTCTGTCAGAACACAGGTATAATATGTACTGTAAACACTTTCCTATAATACAATGTACACTGAATTGCCACTTTCATTGCTCACGAATGGAAAGAAAGAAATAATAGTTGAGGGAATGAAAATTACTGGCCGATTGTGTTGATTATATA
The DNA here is from genome assembly GCF_037043125.1 of Eumetopias jubatus. NCBI lineage: Eukaryota > Metazoa > Chordata > Mammalia > Carnivora > Otariidae > Eumetopias > Eumetopias jubatus. Next base: position 44,301,362 of record NW_028274820.1, on the reverse strand, counting down.
CATTTGCTATAGGGTATTCTACATAGTGCCTGATGTGGAATCCACCCAACCATTTCATTTTATGAAGAGAAAAAAACTATAAAACCACCATTTCCAGGATTCTCTAAACTTTTAAAATAGAAATAAATAGATTTTATAAATGTTTTTCTTAACCGTGATAAAGTAAAATGTTCATAGCAGGGTGTCTGGTAACTATCTTCTGAAATTGCAACAGGACATTCTACATGCCTAGTGGCCATTTAATTTAATGGGATTTTTATTAGTGTACACACACTGGTTATTTAAACCACAGGGGTCTTTGTAGGTATGGACACGAAGAGAAGAGAAAAGAAAAACCAAAAGCTGCAATTTCGTCTTTTTTTAAATTAAATACTTACATTTTGTATTCATTTATTTAAATTACATTCCTACTAACTTGTTTTTCCAAAGCATTAAGCGGAATATCACTTTTAAACAGGTGCAAGCCAATATAAAATATAAGGGATTTGTTTTTAAATCATTCATTTCTTTCAATTCCCAAAAATGGTACTGTTGTGAACAATTTGCAACTACATTTTCTTTAAGACTGCTAACAACAACTCCAGGTAAAGAGAAATAAAACTTACCTTTCTAAAACAAATTTGTTTTTATATCTGTTACCGTATTTTATTTGCTTATGACTCATAAAATGCCAAATAAGTGCATTAGAGTTTAATATCATATATTTAATTATATATTTAATATTCAGAAGTCTTTCCAATAGGAACTCTGGAATTTCTAATCTATGCAATCAAGATTCCATTTAACTTCACTGGAAATATATGTGTTCAATGAGGTAATCTAAAGAGCCTATATGACCATTAGGCCAGCATGTTAGTGATCAATACTACCTTTGATATTTTTTTCCTTTTTCAAACACTTTCTTAGAGTTCTGCATAAATCTTTTACCTGGACTAAGTGTTAAGATAATTCAAAAGACTAAATCAGAGTATTACTGAGAGACAATTTGTGGTATTATAAATTTTAATTTAAAAACAGTCAAAAAGTGTTAAGAATAATACTTTTATCCTCCTTAGAACTAGAATATATTCAAACATTTTTAAACTTAATTTTAAAAATATGAAAAAGGAAAGGAAGATTATTCCCCCAAAATTAGGGGAACGATGGTGATGAGGACAATGAAGAGAAAGATACTAGATTTTGGGAAAGACAAGATCCCTTTTGGCTCCAAATCTAGGTTTTTTTGTGCTTTTCTGTGTCCCCTCCAAGTTTTGATCTTTGCTGAATATTGGATTTCCTGCTTTGTTCTAATCTTCATTGTTTCTGTATTACTTTTGATTCAGTATTTGGTGAAACTAGGCTCACATATAATACACCATTCAAGTTGAGACACTTTTGAGAGTTGAAAGCAGTGCAATTTACACTGGGACAGCAGATATTAACTAAGATTATCTTGGAAAACCAAGAAGGATCAACCTCAGCTTCAACCATCAAACCTGTGGCTCTGCTCTATCAACATAGTATGATACACAAATGTTTAAAATCAGATTAGGTGGAATAGAAATTTACCCAACAATTATATGTGTTAACATACAGTTAATAAGGTTCAAAAAATCTGCAAGAGATGTGGTATGAAGTAGCTTAGAATGATAAACCTTAGAGAGGTTTTGTGTAAAAGAAAAGAAGAAAAAAATTAGAAAATGTAAAAGAAACGAGACTGATTCAAGGATAGGAAAACTTCACTGTCACTTATTTTTCAAGTTAAAAGGACTTATCACCTGTTTTCTTTTTTTAAATGAAATTGATCTTTTCCCTTTTTAGAACTATCACAATAACTTTAAGACTGTCATTATATCGACCCGTGCTTTAATACCCTTTATGTTCATTATGCGAAAGAAAGACAGCAATTCTGGATGAAGTTTGCCTAAGATACAGGAATGAGTCGGTAAGTATCTAAGAAAAGCTTTTCCTCTGCATTAGTGAGCAAGATGATTTGAGAGCCATTAGCTGTTGCAATTTGGAGTCCACTCCCCTTGGTAAGAGTTAACTGAGGTACAGTATAACCAAGGTTTTAACTCCAACAACTATCTCAGAGCCCCGTTTTCCCGAAAGATGAACAGTTTGGCTTTGTTTTCCTTGTGGTCTATCAAACCTATACAAAGTAAAGAGGGAAGGTTCCAACAAAATACCCCAATCATCCAATTAGATTTTTCAGTGATTATCAAGAGAACAGAGAATATACCCATGATTTAATTCTAATAAGGCCTGCTAGGGAGAATTTCACATAAAACAAAATCTGGTTATGTTCTACTTAAGAATAAACTGAATACAAAAAAAAAAAATCTGTTTTTTCTGTTTGTTAATAGTAAACTATATATTGTATTTAGCATAACGTATTTATCTTAGTGTAGAATGTCCTGAATACATGCATTAATCAGAGTGGGGTTTTTGTATTTGTTTGTTTTTGTTTCTTTTTAATTGAGCAGAATAAATTAGGAAGTAAAGAGGAGGGATTTTCATTGAAATCAAGATTTTACCAGTGACTTGGATGTATGCATTTTATTTTCTTTAATTTTTATTTTTTTATTCATTCATTCATTCCTTCATTTTTTTAAATTCAATTATTTAACATATAGTGTATTATTAGTTTCAGAGGTAGTGTTCAGTGATTCATCAGCCTTACCTAATACCCAGTGCTCATTACATCATGTGCCCTCCTTAATGTACATCACCCAGTTACCCCATCCCTCCCACCCCCCTCCACTCCAGCAACCCTGTTTGTTTCCTGAGATTAAGAGTCTTTTATGGTTTGTCTCCCTCTCTGATTTCATCTTGTTTTATTTTTCCCTCCCTTTCCTGTGATCCTCTGTTTTGTTTCTTAAATTCCACATATGAGTGAGATCATATGATAATTGTCTTTCTCTGACTTATTTCACTTAGCATAATACCCTCTAGTTCCATCCATGTCACTGCAAATGGCAAGGTTTCATTTTCTGATGGCTGAGTAGTATTCCATCGTGTATATATACCACCTCTTCTTTATCCATTCTTCTGTCGATGGACATCTGGGCTCTTTCCATAGCTTAGCTATTGTGGACATTGCTGCAGTAAATGTTGGGGTGCACGTACCCCTTCGGATCACTACATTTGTATCTTTGGGGTAAATATCCAGTAGTGCAATTGCTGGGTCATACGGTAGCTCTATTTTCAACTTTTTGAGGAACCTCCATGCTGTTTTCCAGAGTGGCTGCACCAGCTTGCATTCCCACCAACAGTGTAGGAGGGTTCCCCTTTCTCCACATCCTTGCCAACAACTGTCGTTTCCTGACTTGTTAATTTTAGCCATTCTGACTGGTGTGAGGGGGTATCTCATTGTGGTTTTCATTTGTGATGTCTGATCTCTGATGCCAAGTGATGTGGAGAATTTTTTCCTGTGTCTGTTGGCCATTGGGATGTCTCCTTTGCAGAAATGTCCGTTCATGTCTTCTGCCCGTTTCTTGATTGGATTATTTGTTCTTTGGGTGTTGAGTTTGATAAGGTCTTTATAGATTTTGGATACTAGCCCTTTATCTGATAAGACATTTGCAAATATCTTCTCCCATTCTGTCGGTTGTCTTTTTGGTTTTGTCAACTGTTTCCTTTGCTGTACAAAAGCTTTTCATCTTGATGAAGTCCCCAGAGTTCACTTTTGCCTTTGTTTCCCTTGCCTTTGGTGATGCGTCTAGTGAGAAGTTGCTGTGGCTGAGGTTATAGAGGTTGCTGCCTGTGTTCTCCTCTAGGATTTTGATGGATTCCTGCTTCACATTCAGGCTTTTCATCCTGGGCATATGCATTTTAGCTAAGTGTTTGAAACAGCATTTGGAAAGTGCACGAAATTGTTACCTAATATTGTGATTACCTTGGCTACTAAAACGCTTATAAAGGATTACCTTTTCTGTCACTGTGTCTCTCTCTGTCAAATAAATAAATAAATAAAATCCTTAAAAAAATAAAAATAAAAATAAGCTCTTTGACCCATACACACAGAAATGTGCCTACACACACACACACACACAGAGCCACACAGAAATCATCCTAAATGAATCATAGACATAAATGCTAAAACTATAATACTACTTTTAACATTACTAGTTACTCTGGGTTAAATGGGAAATTCTTACAGAGAGCATCAAAGAATGATCCATAACTGAAACAAAAATGATAAACTGATCTTCAAATTATAAAACCGTTCTTCTAAAAACGTTAGTGGTTAAGAAAATGAACAGATAAATAGCAAACTGGAAACAATATTTTCACAGCACAAATCTGATAAAGGACTTGTCTTCAGAATATATAAAAAAACCTTCAAAACTTAATAATAATAAAGTAACAATCCAATAATAACATATTGGCAAAGTATTTGCAGAAGTATTTCAGCAAAGAAGATAGATGACAAATAAGTATACGAAAGATGTTCAAAATTATTAGTTGCACGGGAAATAGAATTAAAACAAAAATGAGGTAACACCAGAAGCCTACTGAAATGTTAAACAAACAAACAAACTTGGCCATATCAAGTTGGCAAGGATGTGGAGAAAGTGGCTATCTTATATGCTGTTGGTGGGAGTGAAAAATGATGCAACCATTTTGCACCAGTTTGTCAGCTTCTTAAAAAGTTAAACATACATCTAACCAAATGATCCAGCCTATTTACTCCTAGGTTTTTGGCTCAAAAGAAATAAAAGCAAATGTCCATTATGAAGTCTTGTACAAACACAAATGAGTCTTAGCAGCTTTATTTATACTAGCCAAAGTCTAAAAACAAGCTAAATGTCCATTAACAGATGGATGGATGAAGAAATTGTGGTGTGTCCTTACAGTAGAATGCTAGTTGGCAATTAAATGTGAAGATCTGTTGATAACTGCATCAACATGGATGTGTTTCGAATTTGCTGAGGGAAAGAAACTAGACAAGAGTACATACTTTTAAATTCCATTTATATAAAATTCTCAAAAATTCAAATTATTCTCTAGTGACAGAAAGAAGATCAGTGATTTTCTGGGGATGAGTGGGGGAAGCAGGGAGGTGTGGAATTAGGGACTGCAAAAGAGGACAAGGAAACTTCTGAAGGGATGTTTATGATTACTATCTTGATAGTGACAGTGGTTTCATGTGTGCCTATACATGTCCAGAGTTATAAATTATCAAATTGCATATTTAAATAAATATAGCTTATTATATATTATTTCTAAATTAAGCTGTTCCAAAAAACAAAACACACACACATATACATATCTGAAGAGTCTCACACTGAGGATGGGCTCTGCTGGCAGAAAATGGGATACACACATGAAAAATGTCTTCTAACAGGTATTACCTGTAACATTTTATCTTTTAACCAGCCTCCTTCTAACATAGCCCTTTCAATTGTGTTGACATTTGTCATTAAATAAGCTCTATAAATTTATTGCTTTTCATTTCAGACCCTGTAAACTGACAGATGTTTTGATAAAAGTTCTGATTATATCAGCCTTAGTAATTTTTAGGTTTTGTTAATGAAGATATTTTTCAGGAGAAAATAGTGTCTTTCTAGGCCCTAGTATGTCCAGAAAAATTTAGACCCCCTTTAGTATATTCCTGTATCTACCTACTATAAAAACAACGACTGAATAAGTCTAAATCTAAGTCTATGTATCAATTTCACTAAAAGACAAGCATTTTGAAACTTACAGAACTGATTTCAAAAAGAGAAGATACGTGGACAAATAATCAAAGCATGCATAGCAAGGGAAAAAAAGAGTAAGATTTTGAGTTTCTTTCTTAAAATTGGAAGTAGAAATAACTTAAGATTTATTTTGTGACTTCATGCTTCATTACTATTTTCTTCACAAAGTGGCTAGTATAAGAACTAGGTCAGCTGACTTGATTAGTTTTGTTGGAAGAAAGAGAAAGGTCATTTTTATAAAGAACAATTACAGTAAATATCCTTATTTCAAGGGAAACTTCATCATAACGCTAAGTTGAAAGGATAGTATTACCTCCTGCTATATAGGTTAACTGCTGCTGAGTTTTTATTTTAAAGTCATTATGTTCTGAAAGGTATATTTTTTACCACATGAATACAGATAATGAAGAATTATCGTGTAATGATGGTCTTCAACTTGTGGAACACTGTCATTATACCAGAACTTTAAACCACATGTTTATTGAAAAATAATAACAGCCTCCCTATAGCATGCGGTCTTTTGAAATAGTTTCCTAGCTTTTCTCTCTTCTCTGATTTTCTCTCATCTTGATAGCTTTTTTATTTCTGTCAATGTAATCCTATTAAAAACAAAATTTGCTCATGTTTATGTCCGTAAAAATACTCGGTCTGACAGGAAAAAATCTACTTTCTTTAGCATAGGCAAAAAGCCCTTTGAAGTATAAGGCATTTCTACCTTTAAACCTCCTTGTTTACCCTAAAAACAGTTAAGAAAATTAATATAAGTATGACAGATATGAATCAGAATAACTCAAGAGAGTGGGGAAGACAAGGAGAAAGAAGAGCAGCTAAAGAGGCTTTTTCAGTAGTCTAGGTGGGAAATGGCGACCTAAGCTATGACAAGGAGAATAGGAATTACAAGTTCACGTGTAATTTAGAAGTCATAGTTGGCCAGAGTTGTGGAGAGTGGGAGACAAAGAGGAGAGCTGACTATGACCACAAAAGTTTACCCGGGGGACTGGAAGTGCACAAAGGGAGGAGAAACTCTGGGATTGGAGAAGACAATTTCAGTCTTAAACATGTTGAATTTGTAGAGCTGTGTGTGGTATTTTCAGATTTTGAAACTGGCAAGCCATGGGAATATATCAAAACCTTAGAAAAATGGCAGAGGTCAGGGATAAATAATTGGGACTCAATAGAGTAAGATGGGAAAGATGGAAAGACCGACAAAGGAATTGGGTCACTCAAGTATTTTCATTCTGAAAAAAGATGACTGAAAATGGATTCTGGGTGTGAAGGAAGGATCAGGAGATGGAAAATGAGTGGCTGGCATGCAAGATGTGGCAGAGAGACAGTTGGTGCCTCCAAATATGTCACCACACATTTCCTTAGTGTTGCACTTGGCCATATGAATAATCCTGGCCAAAACACTCTGAGAAATAGTGACATGAAGAAGTCAAGAGCCAGTATGTCTCCTCCTCTCCTATCCTCCCTTGTCACCACAGCCTGGGAGAACGAATGTTCCAGATGGCGTAAAGCCAAGATGAGAAAACTCTCCAGACAACACACATTAAAACTGGCACAAGGAAAATAAATTTGATTATGTTAACCCACTGAAATTTCAGGGTTTATTTGTCACTGAAACATGATTTTTTTTGTTCTGACTAAAATGACAGGAACTAGTAATGGCTTACAACCAAGGAAAAAGTAAAATTACCATATACAATTATAAAAAAAAGAAGGAATTATGACATAATACTAGGCAAAATAAAATCCAATGCGAGGTTACTGTAGTTAGCAGTCATGTGGGAATTGATGACGTTAATGTCAGTTTTTCCTATTACTGTCAGAGGCTGAGGCCAGATAGTTGTCAGTTGTAGAATAAAAGGAGGGGAACGAGTCATCATAAACTGTTCTTTCAAACGTTTGATGATAAATTGAAGGAAAAAACAATGGTTGAAGGTGAGGCAAAATAAGTGAGTTAGATTCAAACTTTTGTTAAATTGGGGTCGGAGGGATTTTTAAAAAATACTCTGAGATGTTCATGTTATTGAAAATGTCATTATTATAGTCACTTCATTACTCATATTCATTAATATTCTGTGATGACAAGATGGAACATGTACTCCTAAATTTTCATGTGGAAAAGTAACAGGCATTTCATTAACAAAAGGAAAGTAATAACCCAATTATTTTGATATGGATATAGAATTTATGGCAGTTGGAAGTTATTATTGATGATTTAATTTCAGTTCAAAATCTCATGAATCACTATTTAATAATGAGTTTTTCTAAAGTACTTTACTTTTAACAATCGCCAGAATTTAGGAAGGCAGAATGTAATTAACTAAGTTGGCATTTTTCCAATATACTTTACTTAAACATTTGTGTTTATATGAAAACAGCTTTAGAATTTTTATATTACTATGAAATCTAAGTCCTCAGTTTTATATTCTGTTTTGATCAAGAAATATGAAAACCCTAAATTTTACATTACATCCATTAGGCTAATATTTCATAAAACTTTTCCAAATAAGAAATTTGCTTCTTAGAAATTTTACATTAGAATCTGTTGAATATCCATTGCTTTTATTAAAAACTATCTAAGTTTACTGAGTAAACTATAATGTACTTATTTTCACCTTGTTAGAAGAAACAATCTACCAGAAGTTAATTTGGTAGGAAGAAAATTCTATAATAGTTAGAACTTCACACAGGGGTTCTAACTGAATTTAGCTGGAGCAAGACAAATGCACTCCTTTAGCAGAGACAAGTAGGTTTCCTGACTCTAAGGAACACTTCTTTACTATTTTGCTCTTGCCTTGGATTATAAAAGAATGAGATGAACATAGATTATAAAACCAGCTTCTGCCTTTCTCCTGGTAGTATCAGTTTCCAGTAGGGAGGAAAGGTGATTACTGAGGCAGTAATAGAAGGGACTGTCCATGTTCTATGAGCTCATGATGCTACAAAAAAGTAACAATTATTGTCTCTACAGTTATTCTCCCCTGTTGAAAGAAACTTTCTAACAAAAAAGAAGTTTAGAACTGCTTGAGCTCTGCTAGCATAAATACCATCACTGATGTGAACCTTTTTTAGCCAAACCAGGACAGGTACCATTAATAATCCATGTTTTGCATTTGCACACTGGGGAATTCTATTATATCCTAGTGATAATGCCTAGACATATACATCTCACATACATTTATTCATTTATTTGTGCATTAGCCTCGAATCTATTGCCTACCAATTTGTGTTAGGAACAGTGTTAGAAATACAAGGTGTAATAAGACAGAGTTCCAACTCTCATTTGTTCACAGTAAAATTGATAGAGACAGATGCATGAAAAAAGATGAGTTCAATAAAATGTAATAGGCATGGTGATAATACTCTATCCATGGAACACAAAAGAGAAAGGCATCAACTCAATCTTGAAGGTCAATAAATACTTTATAGAAGTGTTTATGAATAAAATTTGAAAAGCTATTCTTTGGGGCAGGCCATAGCAAAGGCTGAAGGTAAGGAAAGGGATAACATGCCAAGTTAGATTTGACTGGAGGAGAGATGCAAATGGAAGCAAGTTGAGGGGTGAAATTAAAGAGGTAGAGAAGAGCCAGGACTGGGAGTCTGGTCACCTATGTAAAAGAAATGTACGTTATTTTATAATCATTTGAGATTTAACGACTCTGCACAAATGCATCAAATACAAGATCCGATTAATATAATGTATTGTTGCCTCTGCCAGCTTATTGAAAAATTCTTTCTATATTTAAAGCATTGTCAACAAAACAACAGAGGCATGATGGCATGTTAACAAAGAATATGGACTCTGGATCCAGACTGCATGGGTTTAAATCCAACTATGGCACCAACCAGCCACAGTATCTGTGCCTCCATTTTCTCATTAGTAAAATGGAGATTAAAAATAACATCTAACTCAAAGGGTCATTTGAAGATTATATGACTTAACAGAATTAAAGAACTTGGAAGTGTAAATAGAACTTAGTCAAGTGCCATGTGTGTGCTAAGTTATATAGCTAATAAAAAAGTTTGGACCATATTTCTGTAAGGTTGATCCTTTATGAAAGAAGGTTGTACAAATCACACAATTTCTGACTCAGTCCCTAAAAAAATTCACTTATTACACAATAAAGTGCATGTTCCTCAACATAGGGAAAAAGCTCCTCAAAACTGAAACCACTTGTACTTTTACAACCTCTTCTCCTGCTCCAATGCAAGTAATGAAAAAATAATGCAAGTATGAAATATACATCTCAGTTGTAACTGGATATTTTCCACCCAAAGATTAGTATCATAAATTCTCTAGAGTTCAACTCACCAACTTTTAGAATTGATCATCATTAAAACATGTGTACAGCTAATGCATTCCTTCCTAGAACTGCAGATGAGGACAACTGGATTGGGAGCTACACCAAACCATACAGAAAAACAACCAGTCAATATGTACAGCCCAGTTGAGGTGAGAAAGGGAAGCTTACACCGTGGAGTGAATTAGTATATCATTAAGCCAAAATAAATAGGTGTTCAAAGGAATGTATGCCTTAAAGATATACTATAGAACTGTCATATTGATGCACATATTGTATAAAATATACAATATATAATTGTGGTAAGTCATCAAGAGATTCTAAAATGAACTTGTCTGTTGGATAATTGGCAACATAACTACTTTTCATGTATGGTTTCCCAAATCCATTCCATTCATTTAAAGTCATGCCCGTGGGTGCCTGGGTGGTTCAGCTGGTTAAGCGACTGCCTTCAGCTCAGGTCATGATCCTGGGATCCAGTCCCACATCGGGCTTCCTGCTCAGCAGGAAGTCTGCTTCTCCCTCTGACCCTCTTCCCTCTCGTGCTTTCTATCTCTCTTTCTCTCTCTCTCTCAAATAAATAAATAAAATCTTTAAAAAAAATAAAGTCATGCCCATAAAATATTTTGTATTGTAGTTCACATTATATTTTGTTTAACAAGAGTAAATACCACTCGAGAGTGTAGGCTGCATAGGTACTAGTAGAAAACTATACCGAAGAAGCTATACTGAGATGTGTTTTTTAATCTACTATACAATGTTTTTCAAATTATATTATGCAAAGATGATTCATTCAATAGATATTTATTGAGCTTTTCATTCTTACTACACATTGTCCTAGGTTTTAGGTATTCAGTGATGAACAAGATTAATGTGGTTGTTCGCAGGGAGAGTTGCAGGTTCAAAGACCTAAGCGGTTGAAAAAACCTGGCACGTTTGAGGGATGGAAGGCAGCAGTGTGGGAGTGCGGCGTAAGGGTAAATGAGATGAGTCAGGCGATGCAGAACTTTGTAAGCCCTACTTATGATTTCAGTCTTATGCTAAAAGCAATGAGGGAGATTTGAGCTCACATATTTACTCTACTCTCCTCAAATCCCACTGAAATGATTAAAGAAATGTGAAAAGAAGACCAAAAGAAATGTGTAGTCCTGAAAGATTGGAAATGGCAAAGTGCCTGCATGTTGAAGAAGCTTCTCTGCTTGTAGAGTAGAAGGAATTGTAGTATTGGAAGGAACAAGACCGACTAGCCTGGGTTTCAACTCTGAGCTACATGGATGACAGAACCCTATGAGATTCAAGTGTTGAAATTTTCCAGAAGAACTCCAGGCTCAAAAAATAAGAAGATGTATGCGTGAGTAGGTCATGGAGTATTTGGTGATAGTGGTTGGGGGCAAACTCATGCCTTAGAACTGAACCAGGTGCTTTACACAGAGCAGGCACCACCTCCAGACACCACCCCTTCATATATCAACAGTGACCCCTGGTAGTGATTGGGTAATGAGTAAAATGGGGGGGGGAGGAGGAAGGAGAGGGGAGCCGGAGCAAAGTAACGAACGCATTGTTGAATAGGTTCCTAATGATCAATACTGCCAGGTAGAGAACTGTGCAGTGTGTGAATTGACTTTGTGTCCTTGCTATGCTTTGTGTCATATGCTGTGATAATAGCATATACAGAAAGGAAAACAGGAGAGGAAGGCTCAGCATAGAAAACAATTCCTATTTTTTTCTTTGTTCTCTCTAGTTACAAATATGCCTTCTTGAAATTACAGCTCAGAACTGACACTCATAAAATTCCCAAGCACTTGCCCCACGAAGAAAAGAATTCCTGACAACCTTCCCCCATCCCTGCTGCACCTAAAGTGCTCTCTTATATCCCTCAACCACTTGTCTCACTGTATTGATGATTTGCACTGGCTACTACTGGCTATTAACCCACAACACTTTAACCAATGAGTCTACTTCTGACCTTGAAGGAGCCTCCATTTCACCTTCCGTATTTAGGAATCAGATTAAAGAAATCTTTACTCACTTCTGACACAGTATCCATTAATATCTTTTCTCTTTTAATTTAATACCTAAAAGCCCTAAGTATTACAATTTATCAATTCCTTAATGAATGATAAGTTGACAAAATGTGTCCCCATTTCAATAATTATGACTTCTTTTCCTAGAGGACCCAGAAGCACAGAAGTTAAGTCAGGAAAAAGCCTGAAACTTCAAACAATTACCCCCTAGGTATTCCTGTTTTCACCAGCATGGGAATCATTTTACACTTAATGAATGATTAATAGAAATACAGATGTGTTCTGCTTTGAGAAACCCAGAGTATATGAAATTCAAATGCTCAGAATAGATGGTGAGTTTCATTATATTTATGGTATGCTTCCTTTAGTGAGCACCTTTAATACATTTAAATTATAATTCAATTTACCAGTAAAATGAGTTTTTCCTAACTTTGAGAATACTTCTATTGTGAAAAGGAAAGTAAAGGATATATAATTTGCTTTTGTCTTTCACATAGAGTATGTTAAGAATGAAAATAAGAAGCAAATGTCACAAAACTCTGTTCTTTATTTTTGTTCTCTGCCTCCCCCCTGAGATCTATTGGCACATAATTGACATATATCATTGTGTAAGTTTAAGATGTACAAAGTGTAGATTTGGTACACATATATTGCAATATGATTACTACCACAGCATTAGCTAACACCTCCATCAAATCACATAATTCCATTCTTTTTTTGTGGTGAAAACACTTGAAATCTACTCTCTTAGCAACTTTTAACAGTATATAGAACATTATTGTATATTCCCAATGTTGTATAATAAGTCCCCAGAACTTGTTCAGCTTCTAACTGGAAGTCTGTACCCATTGTACCCATTGATCAACATCTTCCCATTTGTCCTACCTCCTAGCCCCAGACTATCTATCTATCTATCTATCTATCTATCTATCTATCTATCTATCCATCTATCTATCTATAGAGAGAGATTGATCTGGCAAGAACTTCCAGTACTATGTTGAATAGAAGTGGTAAGGTTGGGTACTCTTGTCTTGTTCCTGATCTTAGAGGATAAGTTTTCAACCTTTCACTATTATGTTAGCTGTGGACTTATATATGGCCTTTATTATGTTGAGGTATGTTCCTTCTATACCCAGTTTGTTGAGGGTTTTTATCATGGGTAGATGTTACATTTTGCCAAAGGCTTTTTCTGCATCTGTTGATTTCTTATGATTTTTATCTTTCATTCTATTAATGTGATGTACCACATTCATTCATTTGCATATATTGAACTCTCCTTGTATCCCAGGAATAAATCCTGTTTGATGATGTCTCTGGTCCTTTTAATAAGTTGTTGAATTCAGTTTGTTAATATTTTGTTTAGAATATTTGCATTTATATTCATCAGGGATATTGAGCTATTTTTCCTTTCTTAATTTCATACTACTGTGGTTGGAAAATATACCTGGTATAATTTCAATCTTCTTAAATTTACTAAGACTTGCTTTGTGGCCTATGATATAATCTCTTCTAGAGAATATTTCATACATGTTTGAGAAAATGTATATTCTACTGCTGTTGGATGAAATATTCTGTGTTTGTTAGGTCTATTTTGTTTACAGTCTGGTACAAGTTTAATGATTCTTTGTTAATTTTCTGTCTGGATGATCTCTCCATTGTTGAAAGTAGGGTGAATTCCTCTACTATTATTATTGTTGTCTATTTCTTCTTTCAGATCTCTTAGTATTTGCATAATATATTTGTGTGCTCTGATATTTGATGCATATATATTTACAATGGTTATATCTTCTTGATAAATTTTAATTTACATATACACACACCCACACACAAACACACTTCTTTGTCTCTTGTTTTGCACATACAGTTTATTTTCTCTCATATATGTGTGTCCTTAAAGCTCAGATAGTATTAACCCTTAATGTATAAATTTCATCAAATTTTGCATCTCCACCAACAAATATTATTGGTCATAGTTTATTTATTTTATTAACTTTATTCACCCCTATTCCTAAACTACCATGGCAGTAAAAGTACAGAGCAAGTATCATAACTTTGTTTTAAAGCATTTGCAGTCATAGAAAATATTGTGATTAAAAATTATCATTCTTTAAAAAAAGGCATTTGTAAAAAGTTAAATAGAATATGAAAATGAATCCAGTGCTATTCACAGCCAGATCTGAGATGGTTCAGCTAGATTAGTAAGGACCAACATTGCTACCTCAAGGACTACTCTGATGAAAATATTCCCCCTTAAGTCTCCAAGTTGTAAATGTATTACTTGCCAAATAGCCTATGTGTCATTATTTTGTTCATGGAGCCCCATTACCACCACTGAGTCTACAACAACAGGTAGGTAGGTCTTGTCATTTCTGGACAAATGAGTTTAACAAATTAGCTTTCCATGCTAGCTTCTCCCCTCATATATTTCATAGTAATATAACTAGACATTAAATATATTTTGTATTATTAAGTGTTCTAAAGCATGAGGTAAATACTTGGAAGTTTTCAGTCTTTAGACAGATAGATGTAGTTCCTGAGCTTCCAAAAGAAAGATCAGAGTAATGAATTATTGCATCATTACCTGTGTAATGTCTGGTAATCTTTTCAGGAAATGTGCCAAAAGACCCTAAGGCTGCATCTGTGAACTGGAACTCATTACACCTGATTTATCTACGTAAAACGTTCAGTAGGCCCAAAATAGACCATGTGTGAAGTTTATCAAAAAGAATGAAAGCAACCTTTTTAATTAATAGAGTAGGAGATCATAGGGATCACAAGGCATCATTGCTTTGGATACTTTACCTAGGTCCATTCTCTAACATGACCAGATAAAAGTTAATGTCAATAATATTTTACTAGATTTCCCTGCAGAAAGAACTAATACTTAAAATTTTACCTTATTTTAATCGAGACTTTGCCTTTGTTAAAAGATAACCTATGTATAAATCATTTTGAGAATTTCAAATGCTTGCCTTTTATTAAGAGCTTGAAAATGGTATACCATGAGCAATATGCTGTTTTAAAATGTTATCTTTTAAACTTTGTTCTTAGGTCTTTTATTTATTTATTTTTATTACGTTATGTTAATCACCATATATTACATCATTAGTTTTTGATGTAGTGTTCCATGATTCATTGTTTGTGCATAACACCCAGTGCTCCATGCAGAATGTGCCCTCTTTAATACCCATCACCAGGCTAACCCATCCCCCCTCCCTCCTCCCCTCTAGAACCCTCAGTTTGTTTTTCAGAGTCCATCATCTCTCATGGTTCGTCTCCCCCTCTGACTTACTCCCCTTCATTCTTCCTCTCCTGCTAACTTCTTCTTTTTCTTTTTTCTTAACATATGTTGCATTATATGTTTCAGAAGTACAGATCTGTGATTCAACAGTCTTGCACAATTCACAGCGCTCACCATAGTACATACCCTCCCTAATGTCTATCACCCAACCACCCCATCCCTCCCACCCCCCACCAGCAACACTCAGTTTGTTTCCTGAGATTAAGAATTCCTCATATCAGTGAGGTCATATGATACATGTCTTTCTCTGATTGACTTATTTCACTCAGCATAACACCCTCCAGTTCCATCCACGTCGTTGCAAATGGCAAGATCTCACTCCTTTTGATGGCTGCATAATATTCCATTGTGTATATATACCATTTCTTCTTTAGCTATTCATCTGTTGATGGACATCTGGGCTCTTTCCACAGTTTGGCTATTGTGGACATTGCTGCTATAAACATTGGGGTGCACGTACCCATTCAGACCCCTACATTTGTATCTTTGTGGTAAATACCCAGTAGTGCAATTGCTGGATCGTATGGTAGCTCTATTTTCAACTGTTTGAGGAACCTCCATACTGTTTTCCAGAGGGGTTGCACCAGCTTGCATTCCCACCAACAGTGTAGGAGGGGTCCCCTTTCTCCACAACCCTGCCAACATCTGTCGTTTCCTGACTAGTTAATTTTAGCCATTCTGACTGGTGTGAGGTGGTATCTCATTGAGGTTTTGATTTGGATTTCCCTGATGCCGAGCGATGTTGAGCACTTTTTCATGTGTCTGTTGGCCATTTGGATGTCTTCTTTGGAAAAATGTGTGTTCATGTCTTCTGCCCGTTTCTTGATTGGATTATTTGTTCTTTGGGTGTTGAGTTTGATAAGTTCTTTATAGATTTTGGATACTAGCCCTTTATCTGATATGTCATTTGCAAATATTTTCTCCCATTCTATCGGTTGTCTTTTGGTTTTGTGGACTGTTTCTTTTGCTGTGCAAAAGCTTTTTATCTTGATGAAATCCAAATGGTTCACTTTTGCCCTTGCTTCCCTTGCCTTTGGCAAAGTTTCTAGGAAGAGGTTGCTGCGGCTGAGGTCGAAGAGGTTGCTGCCTGTGTTCTCCTTTAGGATTTTGATGGACTCCTGTCTCACGTTTAGGTCTTTCAACCATTTGGAGTCTATTTTTGTGTGTGGTGTAAGAAAATGGTCCAGTTTCATTCGTCTGCATGTGGCTGTCCAATTTTCCCAACACCATTTGTTGAAGAGACTGTCTTTTTGCCATTGGACATTCTTTCCTGCTTTGTCGAAGATGAGTTGACCATAGAGTTGAGGGTCCATTTCTGGGCTCTTGATTCTGTTCCATTGATCTATGTGTCTGTTTTTGTGCCAGTACCATACTGTCTTGATGATGACAGCTTTGTAATAGAGCTGGAAGTCCGGAATTGTGATGCCGCCAGCTTTGCTTTTCTTTCTCAATATTCCTCTGGTTATTCGGGGTCTCTCCTGGTTCCATACAAATTTTAGGATTATTTGTTCCATTTCATTAAAAAAAAGTGGATGGTATTTTGATGGGGATTGCATTGAATGTGTAGATTGCCCTAGGTAGCATTGACATCTTCACAATGTTGGTTCTCCCAATCCATGAGCATGGAACTTTTTTCCATTTCTTTGTGTCTTCTTCAATTTCTTTCATGAGTATTTTATAGTTTTCTGAGTACAGATCCTTTGCCTCTTTGGTTAAATTTATTCCTAGGTATCTTATGGTTTGGGGTGCAATTGTAAATGGGATCGACTCTTGATTTGTCTCTCTTCTGTCTTGTTGTTGGTGTATAGGAATGCCACTGATTTCTGTGCATTGATTTTATATCCTGGTACTTTACTGAATTCCTGTATGAGTTCAAGCAGTTTTGGGGTGGAGTCTTTTGGGTTTTCCACATACAGTATCATATCATCTGCAAAGAGTGAGAGTTTGACTTCCTCTTGGCCGATTTGGATGCCTTTGATTTCTTTTTGTTGTCTGATTGCTGTGCCTAGGACTTCTAATACTATGTTGAATAGCAGTGGTGATAGTGGACATCCCTGCCGCATTCCTAACCTTAGGGGAAAAGCTCTCAGCTTTTCCCCATTGAGAATGATATTCGCTGTAGGTTTTTCATAGATGGCTTTTATGATATTGAGGTATGGACCCTCTATCCCTATACTCTGAAGAGTTTTGATCAAGAAAGAATGCTGTACTTTGTCAAATGCTTTTTCTGCATCTATTGAGAGGATCATATGATTCTTGTTCTTTCTTTTGTTAATGTATTGTATAACGTTGATTGATTTGTGGATGTTGAACCAGCCTTGCAGCCCAGAGATAAATTCCACTTGGTCGTGGTGAATAATCCTTTTAATGTACTGTTGGATCCTATTGGCTAGTATTTTGGTGTGAATTTTTGCATCCATGTTCATCAAGGATATTGGTCTGTAATTCTCCTTTTTGATGGGGTCTTTGTCTGGTTTTGGGATCAAGGTAATGCTGGCCTCCTAAAATGAGTTTGGAAGTTTTCCTTCCATTTCTATTTTTTGGAACAGTTTCAGGAGAATAGGTATTAATTCTTCTTTAAATGTCTGAGAATTCCCCTGGGAAGCCATCTGGGCCTGGGCTTTTGTTTCTTGGGAGATTTTTGATGACTGCTTCAATTTCCTTAGTGGCTATAGGTCTGTTCAGGTTTTCTATTTCTTCCTGGTTCTGTTTTGGTAGTTGATACATCTCTAGGAATGCACCCATTTCTTCCAGGTTATCTAATTTGCTGGCATAGAGTTGCTCATAATATGTTCTTATAATTGTTTGTATTTCTTTGGTGTGGGTTGTGATCTCTCCTCTTTCATTCATGATTTTGTTGATTTGGGTCATTTCTCTTTTCTTTTGGATAAGTCTGGCCAGGGGTTGATCAATCTTGTTAATTCTTTCAAAGAACCAGCTCCTAGTTTCGTTTTTCTGTTCTACTGTTCTTTTGGTTTCTAGTTCATTGATTTCTGCTCTGATCTTTATTTTTTCTCTTCTCCTGCTGGGTTTAGGCTTTATTTGCTGTTCTTTCTCCAGCTCCTTTAGGTGTAGGGTTAGGTTGTGTATTTGAGACCTTGTTTCTTGAGAAAGGCTTGTATTGCTATATATACTTTCCTCTCAGGACTGCCTTTGCTGTATCCCAAAGATTTTGAACAGTTGTGTTTTCATTTCCATTGGTTTCCATGAATTTTTTAAATTCTTCTTTAATTTCCTGGTTGACCCATTCATTCTTTAGTAGGATGCTCTTTAGCCTCCATGTATTTGAGTTCTTTCCAACTTTCCTCTTGTGATTGAGTTCTAGTTTCAAAGCATGGTGGTCTGAAAATATGCAGGGAATAATTCCAATCTTTTGGTACCGGTTGAGACCTGATTTGTGACCTAGGATGTGATCAATTCTAGAGAATGTTCCATGGGCAGTAGAGAAGAATGTGTATTCCATTGCTTTGGGATGGTATGTTCTGAATATGTCTGTGAAGTCCATTTGGTCCAGTGTGTCATTTAAAGTCTTTATTTCCTTGTTGATCTTTTGCTTAGATGATCTGTCCATTTCAGTCAGGGGGGTGTTAAAGTCCCCCACTATTATTGTATTGTTGTCAATGTGTTTCTTCGCTTTTGTTATTAATTGCCTTATATAATTGGCTGCTCCCATGTTAAGGGCATAGATATTTACAATTGTTAGATCTTCTTGTTGGATAGACCCTTTAACTAAGATAGAGTGTCCTTCCTCATCTCTTATTACAGTCTTTGTTTTAAAATCTAATTTGTCTGATATAAGGATTGCCACCCCAGCTTTCTTTGGGTGTCCATTAGCATGGTAAATGGTTTTCCACCCCCTCACTTTCAATCTGGGGGTGTCTTTGGGTCTAAAATGCGTCTCTTGCAGACAGCATATTGATGGGTCTTCTTTTTTAGTCCAATCTGACAGCCTGTGTCTTTTGATTGGGGCATTTAGCCCATTTACATTCAGGGTAACTACTGAAAGGTATGAATTTAGTGCCATTGTATGGCCTGTAAGATGACTGTTATTGTATGTTGTCTGTGTTCCTTTCTGATCTATGCTGCTTTTAGGCTCTCTCTTTGCTTAGAGGACCCCTTTCAATATTTCTTGGAGGGCTGGTTTCGTGTTTGCAAATTCCTTTAGTTTTTGTTTGTCCTGGAACTTTTTATCTCTCCTTCTATTTTCAATGACAGCCTAGCTGGATATAGTATTCTTGGCTGCATATTTTTCTCGTTTAGTGCTCTGAAGATATCATGCCAGTCCTTTCTGGCCTGCCAGGTCTCTGTGGATAGGTCTGTTGCCAATCTAATGTTTCTACCATTGTAGGTTACATATCTCTTCTCCCGAGCTGCTTTCAGGATTTTCTCTTTGTCTCTGAGACTCGTAAGTTTTACTATTAGATGTCGGGGTGTTGACCTATTATTATTGATTTTGAGAGGGGTTCTCTGTGCCTCCTGGATTTGATGCCTGTTTCTTTCCTCACATTAGGGAAGTTCTTTGCTATTATTTGCTCCAATATGCTTTCTGCCCCCCTCTCACTTTCTTCTTCTTCTGGGATTCCAATTATTCTAATGTTGTTTCCTCTTATCGTATCACTTATCTCTCGAATTCTGCCCTCGTAATCCTGTATTTGTTTATCTCTCTTTTTCTCAGCCTCTTTATTTTTATCATTGGGTCTTTTATATCGCTGATTCTCTCTTCTGCCTCATTTATCCTAGCAGTTAGTGCCCGCATTTTAGATTGTAACTCATCAATAGCCTTTTTGATTTCGACTTGGTTAGATTTTAGTTCTTTTATTTCTCCAGAGAGGGTTTCTCTCATAACTTCCACGCTTTTTTCAAGCCCAGCCAGTATATTAAAGTCATGATTCTGAACTCTAGGTCCGACATCATACTAATGTCCGTATTGAGTAGGTCCCTGGCTGACGGTACTACCTCTTGTTCTTTTTGCTGAGGTGATTTTTTTCGTCTTGTCATTTGTCCAGAGGAGAATAGATGAATGAGAAAACAAAATGCTAACAGGTTAACAATATCCCCAGCAAATATACTGTATACAAATCAGAAAAGCCCTGAAACCAGGGGAAAAGAAAGAAAAAAGAAAGAGAAAAAAAAAGATAAAAACAAAAACAGAACAATACAAAAAAGCAGAATATGATCAAATATGATCAGGCTAGTGCATAGATCAGTTGCACACACTAGATTTTGGGCGTATTTTGGTCTGTTAGAAAAAAGTGCCTCCTAAAATTTTAAAGGAAGAAAGACTTATATGTACAAAATAAGGGTTGATACAATGAAGGGATGGAAGATGACTGTAAAGATGAAAAGTTTAAAGGATTTCATAAAAGGAATTGATAAGATATATTGTTTGAAAAAAGAAAGAAGAAGATTTAAAAAAAAAACAGAAAAAAGGGAGAGAATGTGATCAGGCAGGAGACTAGAACAAAGCCATACACTAGAGATTTAGGGTATATTTTGATCTGTTAGAAGAAACAGTATCTCAAAATTTTAAAGAGAGAACAACTTATATATATATATGTTGTTCTTATACAACATATATATATATGTTCTTATACAACATATATATATATGCCAAAAATAAGGGTAACTACTATGAAGGGATAAAATATGACTCTAAAAATGAAAAATAAAAAATGTTTTTTTTTAAAAAGTGATTGATAAATGTTGGTTGAAAAAGGGAAAAAGAAAAATTTAAAAAACAGTTAAAAAAATTAACTTTGATTAACTAATGAATCATGGTAAAAAAAAGCCATGAAATCTATGTGCCGTATTCCCCTAGCACTGGAGTTCTCCCGTTCTCCTTGATCGGTAAACTTGGTCTTGGCTTGCTGTTCGTGCTGATCTTCTGGGGGAAGGGCCTGTTGCTGTGGTTTCCAAATGTCTTTGCCGGAGGCTGAATTGCCCCGCCCTTGTTGGTCCGGGCTAAGCAAGCTGCTCGGGTTTGCTCTCAGGTGCTTTTGTTCCCCGCAAGCTCTCGGTACAGCTTTGCAGGACCAGGGCGAAAATGGTGGCCTCCCAATCTCCACCTGGAGGAGCTGAGAACTTGGGGCCCCGCTCCTCAGTGCGCCCCCAGACAAAAGCAGTCACTCCCATCTCCCTGGTCTCCGGCCGCACTCCGTGCTCACTCGGCCTGTGACCGAGCATTTCTATCTCTGGCACCCGACCCCTGTGGAGTCTCCAAACCCAGCAGATCCCTGCGGTGCACTCCTGTGCCTCTCCTCCCCGGGGGAGGAAGTGGAGTCTCCCTGGCTCTGCCACTTGTTGGGTCCCTGCTGGAGGAGCAGTGGCCCGACTGGGCCGCAGATCACCGTTTATGGCAACCCCGAGCTGAGAGCCCGCGCCTCGGCTCTGTCTCTGCAGCCGGCTTCCCCGCTCTGATACCTGGGAGCTCTGCCGCACTCAGGTACCCCCGGTCTTTCTGTGACCCCAAGGGTCCTGAGACCACACTGTTCCAGGAGGATTCCAACCCCCGCTTAGCCACTGCAGCGACGTCCCTCAGCGGAGCCAACTTCTAAAAGGTCCGATTTTGTGCTCCGCGGCTCTATCACTTGCCAGAAGCGGCCGACGGAGGCCCCCTCCCCCACCATCTATCCACCTGAATATCGCCTCGGATTCACTTCTCCGCACGTCCTACCTTCCAGTAAGTGGTCGCTTCTCTGTTCAGAGAGTTGTTGCTACTCTCCTCTTCATCTCCTGATGAGTTTGTAGGTGTTCAGAATGGTTTGATCCCTATTCAGCTGAATTCTTGAGACCAGACGAAATCCAGGTCTCCTACTCCTCGCCATATTGCTCCCCCCCCGGTCTAGTGTGTATTTTAAAACATAAAGCACATTCTAATCTGGATTTTACAATTTCAATTGTTAAAGTGAAATGCAGTCTTAGAAAATGATCAAGTTGCATTTAACAGAAATACATTCTATACTATGTATTAGTTTGCTAAATTGCCATAAAAAAGTACCAGACTGGGTGAACTAAGCACCACAGAAATTTGTTCTCTCACAAATCTGGAGCCTAGATATCCAAGATCAAGGTGTCAACAGGGTTGGTTTTAGTCCAAGCTTTCTCCTTAGCTTTTAGATTGTTGTCTTATCCTAATGTCTTCACAAGATCTTCCTTCTGTGTGTGCCTGTGTTCTTACCTCCACTTCTTATAAGAACACCAGTCATGGGCGCCTGGGTGGCTCAGTTGTTAAGTGTCTGCCTTCGGCTCAGGTCACGATCCCAGGATCCTGGGATCGAGTCCCGCATCGGGCTCCCTGCTAGGCGGGAAGCCTGCTTCTCCCTCTCCTACTCCCCCTGCTTGTGTTCCCTCTCTCGCTGTGTCTCTCTCTGTCAAATAAATAAAATCTTAAAAAAAAAAAGAACACCAGTCATAATAGATTAGGTCCATCCATATGATCTCATTTTAACTTCATTTCCTCTTTAAAAATCTCCAAATCTTATCTCCTTATAAGTTACATTCCGAGGTACTGGGGATTAGGATTTCAATATATGACTTGGGGGGTAGGTTACAATTCTGCCCATAACACACTGCTTCAGTTTATATATTGTATTAAAATTAAATAAAAATTTAAAAATTTAGCTCATTACACTAGACATATTTCAAGTGAACATATTCTTTGCTAAACAAAGGGACTCTACATATTTCCAAATTGTGAACACACACATACACACACATACATACATGTACTCACATTCATGTTTTCTTCCTATCAGAGGCTATTTATATACATATCATCTCTTTACAAAAAAAATCCTCATGTTATCTCAAACTGGTGTCCACGTAAGAGTCATTGTTTGTGAAGAGTCAATGACTGCTGTTGTGAGTTGAATGTTTTCTTTTATAATTCTGCTAGTAGGGAACCTATTCACTATTTCCATTTTCAGTGTTTTGTTTGACTGTTTTCCAATTTTTTAATATACAAATTGAAATTAAAAAGTCATATTTTCTTCCAGTAGCTTAGATGTATTTCCATGTTATATTTATACTTGATAGTAGCTATAAAACATTTTAATTTCTGCATATTTTTATTATATTTTCTCCTGCTATTTCTATTCAATGTTAAAAAATACTTTAAAATTTAACAGATGTAAAATTATTCTTCTTCATAACCACTGTACAGATAGAAGCTATACTGAAAACACTTTGTCCCTTCATGCATTGTGACCAGTAGTGTAAACTACAGAAGGGTAGCAGAATGTGCTATCCAAAAATATGATTGTAAAAGTTCAGGACATGCCACCCCAAAATGTGCTGCTTTGGTATATTATTTTGAGCTGTAAGTACTTAAAGGACAGCAAATGTAAGCAAAACTTTTCTCTGAACACCCCTTACCTGCCTAAAGACAAATCCTCCAAAAGGACTTACCATAATCCCTTCCCCAGAAATGTCATCAACCAGAAAGATTGACTCTCATCACAGGAGAGGAAACTAGTAGTTGACACCCACCTAGACAAACTATCATACCCCTCCATCTATTCTGCTAAGGGCCCATTCATCCTTCCTAAAAGTCATTTACTATCCCCTAAGAGGTTGACATTCCCCCTTCCCCTTCCCAGTTAAGATGGTATTCAAACCTCAATTCTAAGTCATATCAGGGAGTTAGTCATTTTCCTGTGGGCAACTCCCATATATACATGAGGTATACAAGTTGGCAAACTGCTGTTTTTCTCTTGTACACCTATCTTTTATGATAGGGGTCTCAGCAGAAAATTTAGAAGGATAGGAGGAAATCGTTTTTCAACCTCGATGCTACCTTATTTGGAGAGTTTTTCTCCTGGTTTAAATGACATATATTTAATAATCATGAGAAGCTATATTATTCACCTCTGGTCTAATCTAGAAATCTTTCCAATGCAATGAGTACAAGAGGTAAGCATTTTCAACTCAATTACCTCTGCTTTTTATTTCTCCTGTTCCTTTTCATTTGGCTACATGGTAATCAAAATACTGAATGGGCCTTAATGTTTATGATCCAATACTATGAATTGACATTAGGACTCTATTCAGCATCACCCCTATATCTTTCATGTAAATGTAAGAGTAGGGCTGCCCACATGGGTGAGCAAAACAGGTGACCTACTTCACCCTCGAGTGAGCTAGTTTGTGGTGGAGCCATCCAGCTGCTCTAAAACATCTCTGAATATTTATTATGATCTAATTATCTACACCATTAGCAAATCAGCCTTGTAAACCTTAAGGCATTTCAGAAAACACAGATAGCAATGGATAAAGGGACATATAACACCTTACTTATTATGTGCTAATAACTAGATCTGAGAGAATGTGAAGAACAGAAATTCATACAGGCATATTTGGAAATAGGTGAATGCTTGTTCTCCTCCTGCATAAAAGTTCATCAATTATTCCTGTATAATTTTTGGAATAAAATCATTTTTAGAAAGTCATAAAATGTCCTTCTTATTCTTATGCTAGCTCATTATCTGTGTTTCAAATAATAATTTACACATAGTTGCCTAAATTTCTATGCATTCACAAATAGAAACTTCTCTAGCCATGTTTCTTAGCTTCATTCCTTCTTCATCTTTCTAATGTCAAATAATTCATGATTCAGCTCTTGTCATATTCTTTGACATACCCATCTGGGGACTCAGAGTCCTGGTAGGACTTTGGGTCTTCTCTATTATAGTGATTATGTAATTGCTTCCTCCTTTGCCTCTGCTTTCCAGGCCACCTGGCCATACAATCTCTGAGAGAAAGAACCGTATTTTTCTGTGTGCTTAGTAAAATGTCTGTAAAATTGGATATGGTATGAACATAAAGTATGAGATAGGCAAAATTTATTGCAGGGTGGCAAAAATAATGTGGAAAGAGATCAGAGTCTATCAAGGACAGAGTTTTCTTACTTCTTAACTCTTCAATTTTAGGTTTTCCCTGACTTTACACTGGCCATATAGGATGCCCTGTAATTCTCTATTTCAGTCTGTAACTCAACAAAGGACATTCTTAGCATGACCGACATAAAGGCTGGAAAACAGATTTGCTCTTAAATTTTAGAGATCTGATAGAGTTTTCAATTTTTTTCTTTAAAAAATTTTTCTTAGACTGTAATAAAAATATTGTCACTTGGAGGAATACTTATCCTGATCTCAAGATCCTTCTGAGAACTAAGACAGTTTTTCAGGAGCTTATATAGTTTTTTGAACGTAGCCTCCAAGTAGAATAAGAAAGGATGGAGCTAGAGAGTATTATGCTAAAGCAAAGTAAGTCAGTCAGAGAAAGACAAATACCATATGATTTCACTCAGATGTGGAATTCAAGAAACAAAACAAAGGAGCAAAGGGGAGAAAAAGAGAGAGAGAGAGACAGGCAAACCAAGACATAGACTCTTAACTCTAGAGAACAAACTGAGGGTTCCTGGAGAAGGGGTGGGGGGGTGGGTGAAATAGGTGGTGGGGATTAAAGAGTGCACTTGGGATGAGCACCGGGAGATGTATGGAAGTGTTGAATCACTATATTGTACACCTAAAACCA
This sequence comes from Eumetopias jubatus, assembly GCF_037043125.1. Classification (NCBI taxonomy): domain Eukaryota; kingdom Metazoa; phylum Chordata; class Mammalia; order Carnivora; family Otariidae; genus Eumetopias; species Eumetopias jubatus. The sequence goes on along the minus strand of NW_028274820.1, from coordinate 44,275,513 downwards.
ATACTATACTGTATGTTAACTAACTGGAGTTGAAATAAAAACTTAAAAAAAAAGATACATAAAAGTCCAAGCAGACTCTGGGCTGGCTAATAATATGTTGGTCCAAATATTTTGTATAGCAAGATTGATTGCAATGCTATGAATTAAATATCATGGTGAAATGCTTTGTAGTGGACACCACGCTTGAATGGTAAGACAGTATATTTTATAATTAAAAAAATTTGTTTTCAGATTTTGAAATGAATAGATAGCCAAAAGTAGAAACAAACCATTTAACCTAAACAATATTTTGTTTTGTTTTTTCCCTGTGAGAATTCATGGCACAAGGTCCGTATTATTTTCCCAAGTTATTTGAAAATTCCAACATCCTCAACTTTTTGAACAGTCTTTGACATCATCTCTCACTATATTCTCATTTTAGAAGGTGCAAAAAATGCAACTTCTGGGAAGTAATGCAATGATTGGAAGAAGTCTGTTGTGGCCACAGATTTAGTCGAGTCAAAATGATTGTGTTAATTAAACTTGAATGTACAGTCATCAAAAGTCATATATAAGTCTTATGGCTATCCAACATAAAACCCTGTCAGAATTGTTGATTACTAATGATAAGGACAGCAAACCTTGCTAAAATATTCCATGTTAATCACTAAATATTATACGACTATTAATTAGTAGGTACTCAATAAATAATTGTTGAAAAAATATTAAAGTACAACTTGAAAGAAACTTAGTGTATAAGCACCACACTGTTTGCATCACAATTGGTTTCCTAAATTGATAATCCAATTTGGAAAGGATTTTGGGAAAGCTCAAATTTAATGCAAGCCTAGTTAATCACCAATAATATATGTATTAGGGCAGAAAAACAATCTATGTAGACAGAATATTTGATAACTAATAACATTGGAGATTAATAAGCATGGGCCCCATGTAGGGCCCACAAATGTTGTTGGTTTCAAAAGAGCCCTGGTATTCTTTCATTTTGACTGGACATTGCTATAGAAATGCATATTCCTTCCAAAGGTAGAGGTTAGGACCACTTATATCTTTGGAAGACCAGATGATTATATCCTAACACCCATTGTTTCATTTATCATATTAGGAAGAGCACAAATTTTATAGTTACACAGACATTGGTTCAAATTTGGTTCCCTTTCTTTTGTTTTGGAACTTGGGTAAACTTATCTTCTGAACTAATTGTTAGAAATTAAAAATATATATATATAAACATCTTTCTATAATGGTATTTCTAGGATTAGTACAGTGCCTAGCATAGGTCAAAATCATGTAAACAATGTATCATTAGGGTTTTTTAAATTAATATTATTGGCAACAGCATCAGCATAAGAAGCACCATTTTGGTTTTTAATTAGACACTGAAAATTTTGGGGACGCTCAAGGCTTTTCCTATAATTTAATCTCTCAGAGAGTGAACCTTGGAATACAGCTTTAGAAATGCTATGAAAACTCTAGGAGAAGAGTATTTTAATTATTTTATTTTATTTTATAATGATTTTTATTTATTTTAAAAAAAGATTTATTTATTTAGTTAGTTATCAGAGAGAGAGAGCACAAACAGGGGGAGCTGCAGACAGAGGGAGAAGCAGGCTCCTGCTGAGCAAGGACCTTGATACAGGACTCGATCCCAAGACCCTGGGATCATGATCTGATCCCAGATCATGAGGGGCAGACGCTTAACTGACTGAGCCACTCAGGGGTCCCAATTTTATAATGATTTTTAAAAAATTAATATTTAGGCATAAATCCACGTTGATGTTTGTATCTTTGGATTACTTCCTTCCACAAGGTTGTGTGCTCCTAAGGTAGGTAGCCTGGTCTGGGAGTATCTCCTTCCTGGCATGCTGTAATAGGCCTGAGGTAGACTGCTTTGACTACTTGTATAATCAGATTTAGATCATCAGTGACGAAACTATGGACAAAAGAATAAGAAATCAAGAAAGCATTTCAGACTATTGTTAGGCTAGGCCTCTGGCCGGAGGAACAAAGGTCTTTTATGACTTGCTTGTGTTTAACTATGCTTCCCTGGGTTATGGGTTCTAGAAGGGGGTCTAAGGCCAAATCTCCACAGTACTACAAAGTCTGCATTTGCTAACTGAATCTCCTTTAGAAAGATTCTAGGATCTAGGTTTTTGGAACTTATGCAAGCTATCTTTCAATCTCATCATGATAAAAATGTAATATCATTATTGTTAATAGCAGGATGGAAGGCCCATAAACAATGGGAAAATGTGTGACTAGAAGAGGTGATGGATCAGATCATGAAGCTCTGAGGAAAGATATGATCATCTCAATGCAATGTGGACACTTGCTACCTGACCTAGGGTGGGGCTGGAGGAAGGGACAGGAGGCTGATGTGCTCAATTCTATGCTCTTCATGTGACCCCTACATGAGAATATCACTCTTTGACATAGTCACATTAAAAATCTCAGTTCTAGAGTTTTCTACACACCAAATTATATCAAGTAAAATAAAACACAAATGTTTTGTTAATTAAATAATATGTTACCCTTCTCTCCAACTTTAACAAAATATTTAAATAATGTAGGTGAAAATAATATATAACCTTTGGAAATACATTACTATTTATAAATTATCTGGAAAATGACATGGTTTATCATTTTATTAATATAATCATTTTATTTATTTATTTATTTACTTACTTATTTTTTGCCATTTCCCTGTACCTGGTGTGCATGCCCTTTTAAAAGTCATTTAAGAATATTAGGAAAGAAAACAAAGATTTTACCTTATCTTCACAAAAACCAACTCCTTTCCTTTAAAGAAAACACTAGTAACAGGCTAACATATACTGTGTTTTAAAGCTTCAATTTTAAATGTACACTCAGCTGGGATAGAATTATTTTGTGGATGAAAAACAGAGCTTCTGACCCAGAGGTAGAGTAAATTTCTCATTATAAAAGAAATAAAAAGGTATTTTATAAAGTATATATGACTGCTGTGCATTAAATATAAGGTCTTTTTGAAAAACTTCTTCTGTTCTTAAAATTCACTGTAATGCTACAATGGTTTTATCATAAGTTCTTTTTCTTTTCAATTATATTTTTGTTATAATTCATGATCTTTGAAATAAACTGTAAGTAGCTTTCTCTAAACACCGATTTTGTCCCTATATGTAATAGATGCATTTGCTTCTGGGTATAATTCACATTTAAAAAATGAAAGTCACTAATATGTCAGTAGAACATTTACTTCTTTATAACTCAAAACCATCCTGTTCATTTCTTTAAGCTGATGAATATTTCTACCCAGAATATGGGAAAGAGCAAAGCCTTCCAGTCTAGGGGATGTGACCATTTCTAAGAGCAGATAACAAATGGAGTAGGTGGTTGACAATATACAGCAATCTGAGGAGTGTCAGTGTTAGCCAAATATATATGCTCTTTGTGTTTTATTTCTATAAAACACTAATCATTATTCTTTTAATATTTAGTTCCTTTGAAAACAATGATTTACATTTTGTTGTGCAAATATATTATCTTCCTCCACATCACTTTTTTTGTTGAATATTCTTTTATATATTACATTTTCATCACAACCTCATAGTCATAAAATATTGTGTACATCTCTGGGTGGGTTAAAGATGAGCTGGGTAAGGTTGAGAACACAATGAAGAGAAGTCCTTTTATCAAGGAATGAAATTAAGGGAATTATATGGAATAAGAACCTTTGGTCAGTGATAACAAGAAAGCATACGCATTTTGATTCTGGTTTGTTCAATGTGTGAATGAGAAAAGAATAATATAAAAAGTTCAGGCAATTCTCAGAGAATTCTATTTTTGATATTGATTTCATGCTGAAATACCATATTTGGATGCTCAAGGCAATTAAGTACTACCTCTTGGAGATAGCATTAGCCAGAAACAATTTTAGTCAAACAGTTCTATGATCTGATGAAGTACATGGGTGATTTTATTAATTAAAATATTATGAAGTTAGAGATATTTTAATATATTCATTAAAACTCATGAGGTTAATTAAAATACTCTATAGACATTTCTAGACTAATAAAAATCATAGAAAAGTAATTATTAGGTAGGTCTAAATTGACCCATTGAGAAAGCAGACTACTGAGGGAAATATTAGAAAAACAGTTTATCATTGTGTCTATTTAACATGCTTTGAATTTGTGCAGGTAGTATTGCTTTCTTTTAATATCTAACATAACACATTTGGTAACATTACACATTTAGAAATGTATTTTGTTCGGGGTGCCTGGGTGACTCAGATGGTTAAGCATCTGCCTTCGGCTCAGGTCATGATCCCAGGGTCCTGGGATCGAGTCCCATATCGGGCTCCCTGCTCCTTGGGAGCCTGCTTCTCCCTCTGCTTCTCTCTCTCTCTCTCTCATGAATAAATAAATAAAATCTCATGAATAGATAAATAAAATCTTTAAAAAAAAAAGAAGTGTATTTTGTTCTCTTGTGTTCTTAGAAAACCAAATATGACTTCAAAATGTCCCTGGATCTTTTTCAAGATTACCTAAAGGAGAATTAAATTTATTTATATATTAGTGGTAAATATCATGCTACCATAGTGAAATTGTGAAATGTTTAGGATGCCATTTCTGGATTTTGACAATGCTGCCTGAAGCTTCAACTTCCCTAAATACTAGTTAAATCATATTGAGCAAGTTACTTAACTTGTTCAAACTGTAGAATTGTATAGGTCTATTGTGGAGACTGGATAATGAATGTTTTAATTATTTAGCATGGTATGTGGGACATAATAAACATTCCATAATTTTAAGCTTTCATAATTATAATTGTCATTGTGATAAATATTACAATATTCAGTTATTGCCCTCAATGTAGTTGCATTTGGTGAAATAATTTCAAAAGTGTTATCTTTGTCTATAATGAAGCTTATATTATACCATTAAAATGGGGCAGATATTTTGGGAGTGGTTCCCTAGGACACAAGGGAAGATCAGTAAAGAATGACTTATAAATCACAGACCTGTACCTCTGAAACAAACAATACATTATATGTTAAAAAAAAAAAAGAAGATAGTAGGAAGGGTAAAATGAAGGGGGGGAATTGGAGGGGGAGACGAACCATGAGAGATGATGGACTCTGAGAAACAAACTGAGGGTTCTAGAGGAGGGGGGTGGGGGGATGGGTTAGCCTGGTGATGGGTATTAAAGAGGGCATGTATGAATGGAGCACTGGGTGTTACACGCAAACAATGAATCATGGAACACTACATCAAAAACTAATGATGTAATGTATGGTGATTAACATAACATAATACAATTTTTAAAAAAATGAACTATTGGGACTTCAACAAGATAAAGAGCTTTTGCACAGCAAAGGAAACAGTCAACCAAACCAAAAGACAACCGACAGAATGGGAGAAGATATTTGCAAATGACATATCAGATAAAGGGCTAGTATCCAAAATCTATAAAGAACTTATCAAACTCAACACCCAAAGAACAAATAATCCAACAAGAAAAGGCAGAAGACATGAGCAGACATTTTGCCAAAGAAGACATCCAAATGGCCAACAAACACATGAAAAAGTGCTCAACATCACTTGGCATCAGAGAAATCCAAATCAAAACCTCAACGAGATACCACCTCACACCAGTCAGAATGGCTAAAATTAACAAGTCAGGAAATGACAGATGTTGGCGAGGATGCAGAGAAAGGGGAACCCTCTTACACTGTTGGTGGGAATGCAAGCTGGTGCAGCCACTCTGGAAAGCAGTATGGAGGTTCCCCAAAAAGTTGAAAATAGAGCTACTGTATGACCTAGCAATTGCACTACTGGATATTTACCCCAAAGATACAAATGCAGTGATCCGAAGGGGTACGTGCACCCCGATGTTTATAGCAGCAATGTCCACAATAGCCAAACTGTGGAAAGAGCCCAGATGTCCATCAACAGATGAATGGATAAAGAAGATGTGGTATATATATACAATGGAATATTATGCAGCCATCAAAAAGAATGAAATCTTGCCATTTGCCAATGATATGGATGGAACTGGAGGGTATTATGCTGAGCAAAATAAGTCAATAGGAGAAAGGCATGTATTATATGATCTCAATGATATGAGGAATTCTTAATCTCAGGAAACAAACTGAGGGTTGGTTGCTGGAGTGGTGGGGGGTGGGAGGGATGGGGTGGCTGGGCGATAGACACTGGGGAGGGTATGTGCTATGGTGAGCTCTGTGAATTGTGTAAGACTGTTGAATCACGGACCTGTACCTCTGAAACAAATAATACATTATATGTTTAAAAAAAATGAAGAAGAAGATAGCAAGAAGGGAAAAATGAAGGGGTGGAAATCAGAGGGGGAGACAAACCATGAGAGACTATGGACTCTGAGAAACAAACTGAGGTTTTAAAGGGGAGGGGGTGGAGGGGATTGGGTTAGCCTGGTGATAGGTATTAAAGAGGGCACGTTTTGAATGGAGCACTGGGTGTTATATGCAAACAATGAATCATGGAACACTACATCAAAATAATGATGTAATGTATGGTGATTAACATAACATAATAAAATAAAAAAAATTAAAAAATGAATAAAATAAAAATATTTCATTAAAAAAAGAATGACATAAAAATGAAAAGGAAAGTCTCAACATTTTTGCAACAAACTCCCCTCCAGAAATATTTATTAGTAGGAAATTTTGATTTGATTAATTTTGATTACTACTCCTATACTAAACAAAAGATATCTAAAGTGGCCTCATTTAAAATTATATTGGAGGAAATTTTCCAAAGGGAAAAAAATAGACTTTTATATGAACTTTTAGTCTTAATATAAATTTGATATTTCATTCCTTGGTGACAATTTTTATTATTTTATGCAACGATGAAATGTATTACCTTTTTCCCCATCTTTCATTATTGTTGCTGAATTTTCCTTTTAGGTATTAAAATTTCACACTAAATTTACAGGACCTACAATAATTTTATTGAACCACTCTACATATTTTGGTATCTAAATTTGATTTATTTATAGAATGTTTAGATACCTTACATCTTAACTCTTATTAATTATTAATTATTTATTAATCTTGTCAAGATGAGAGTTTAAACTAAAATTTATGTTCCAGGGCACCTGCGTGGCACAGTAGGTTAAGAATCCAACTCTTGGTTTTGGCTCAGGTGGTGATCTTGGGGTCGTGGAATCGAGACCCCCATATCGGGCTCCATGCTCAGCACAGAGTCCACTAAAGTCTCTCCCTCTCCCACTTCCTCACCTCGTGCCCTCTCTGTCTCTCTAAAATAAATAAATAAATCTTTTTTTTAAGGAAAACCTTATGATCCATAAAATAATCAAGTAGAACATAAAAAATAATATCACAAAAATGAAGAACTCAAGAGATGGTCTTCAAAGCCCATCAGACAAAACAAAGATATTTAAATAGAAAGAAAATATGCAATTAGAAAATATGCAGAATGAAGCAAAAAGAATATAAAAGAAGAGAAGGGATATGTGAGGGTCAGAAGAAAAGCCCAGAATGCATGTAATTTTAGTCCTACCAAAAGGGGATAAGAGATAGTGCAGGGACAATAAAAGAAGACATGAAAGCTAAAGACATTTAAAAATTAATAAATGGGAAGAAAAAAAATCTATCAAAATTACTAAAAAGAAAATCACATACAGAAGTTTAAAAACACCTGGAAACCAAATACAAAAAGTTTAAAAACACCATATTTTTAAAAATTATCTTCTAGTATACAATGTTATAATACATGGTATCTTCTAATATACAATAAGAGGACAGTCTCTGGTTAACAGGGATAAGGAAACATTAAATATAATGATTAAACACTTTCAAGGCACTGAAAGAAAATTATCTATGTAAAAGTCTAGATCTATAGAAAAAGATTCTTCAAAAGTCAAAGTGAAGACATCTTCAGACAAACAAAGCATAAGAGAGTTTATCATAATCAGACCAAAATTTTAAAAATATGCTAAAGGAAATTCTCAAAGCAGAAGGAAAATTATTCCAAAAGGAGGCATGAGATCTCAAAGAAGAGAGATCATTTAGTATTAAAGTACATGACAACAATAGCATAATCATCAGGTATATGCCTTAAATACTGTCAGGTGTACATATGTTTCAGCAGAGATAAAGGTATAAATGTTATAAGAAAAAGGATATTCCATAAAATGTAAACTTAATTTTAAATGTTTAGAATTTATCTGCACAATTTTTAAGGTATTTTCACAGCTATGGCGGAATTTTATTGTGATGGCTTTCCTATACCATTTACCCCCCTTAATTTATACTCAAATGTAAGGAAACAGGTTTTTTTATCTATATATGTTTCTTCATCTTCCTTTTCAAACAAAAGACTTTGCGTATGTGATTCAATTAAGGATTTTGGGACAAGGAGTTTATATCAGATTATCTGGGTGAACCCAACGTAATCACAAAGGTTCTTAGAAGGGAAAGAAGAGAGAGTCAGTCAAGAAAAGGCAATGTAGAAGGAAAAAAAAAAGGCAATTGTGATGACAGAAGAAGAAAGAAGAATTTGGAAGAATCTACCCTGCTAAGTTTTGAAGCAAAAGGATGGAGCCAGGAGCCAAGGAATGTAGGCAATCGCTGGAATCCAAAAAAGACAAGAAAACAGATTCTCCCTAGAGCACCTAGGGAAAAAAAAAAGGTATTCTCATTGACTCATTTTATATTTCTGATCTCCAGAATTATAAGACAATAAATTTGTATTGCTTTAAGTCACGAAATTTCTGGTAATATGTTACAGAGAGGCAATAGGAAATTAACACCCTGTGGAATACATACATTTTTTCACATACTCATGGAATATTTTTCAGAAATATACCGCTATAAAGTAAATCCCAACTAATTAAAATACTTTTAAATATTTTAAGTAATTCAGAGTATGTTCTCTGACCAGAGTGAAATAAGCTAAATTAAGCTCAAACAATAAAATAAATAATAATCACAGTATACTAAAAATTTAGGAAATTAATTTGTCAAAGAGGTATCAAAATGGAGATTAGAAATGTTAGAAAATATTTTAAATTAATAATAAGAGAAAATATCATATATCAAACCTGTTAAAAAAACAGGTAGACCATGTAAAGAAGCAGATTAATAGACACATGTGAAACTAGGAAAAATAACCTCAGAAAATTAAGCAAGAGTGGAAATAACCAAATTATGAAGATAATAAAAATAAGACAAAAAATAAATCTTTAATGGAAGAAATTAACAAAGACTAAGTTTAGTTCTTTGAAAAGACTAATAAAATGATTAAATGCCTAACAAGATAAGGGATCATGTAAGTATACAATATCAAGAATGAACAGGGGTCATCATTTCTAATCCTAGAGATTATAAAATATCATAGTTATAAATTAAAGCAATAAGGAAGAAAACTCTAATTGTGGTAATGGATTATGAAAAAGTAGTTGATGAAATTCAACACACATTCATGCTAAAAGTCTATAACATACCATGAAAATGGCTCTTTCTTGATGTGATAAGAGATGTCTGTAAAAATTCTACATGAGTATCATATTTAATTTTGAACTACTGAAAATATTGTCCCTGTTATCAGGAATGATATTAAAATATCCTTTATTGCCAATTCTGTTCACCATGGCTATTGGATATCCCTGTTTGTTTAATAAAATAATTAAAGTATAAGTATTTAAAAAAAGAGATAAAACTGTCATTATATGCACACAATATTATTATGTAAAAAAATTCCAACAGAATGTATAAACAGCCTTCACAATTAATAAAGTAACTAATGAGGTCGCTGGATACACAATATATAAAAATCAGATAATATGTTAACTAACTGGAATTTTTTTCTTTTTTTTAATTTTGTTTTTTATGTAAATTCAATTAATTAACATATAATGTATTATTAGTTTCAGAAGTAGAGGTCAGTGATTCACCAGTCTTATATAATACCCAGTGCTCATTACATCATGTGCCCTCCTTAATGTCCATCATCCAGTTTCCCCATCCCCCCAGCGCCCTCCCATCCAGCAACCCTCGGTTTGTTTCCTATGATTAAGAGTCTCTTTATCTCCCTCTCTGATTTCATCTTGTTTTATTTTTTTGCTCTTTTCCCCTATAATCCTCTGTTTTATTTCTTAAATTCCACATATGGGTGAGATCATATGATGATTGTTTTTCTCTGATTGACTTATTTCACTTAGCATAATACCCTCTAGTTCCATCCATGTCGCTGCATCATTTTTTTAATGGCTGAGTTGTATTCCACTTTGTATGTATACCACCTCTTCTTTATCCATTCATCTGTCGAAGGACATCTGGGCTCTTTCCATAGTTTGCTATTGTAGACATTGCTGCTATAAACATTGGGGTGCAGATGGCCTTTCAGATCCCTACATTTTTATATTTGGGGTAAATACCTAGTAGTGCAATTGCTGGGTCACAGGGTAGTTCTATTTTCAACTTTTTGAGGAAACTCCATACTGCTTTACAGAGTGGCTGCACCAGCTCGCATTCCCACCAACAGTGTAAAAGGGTTCCCCTTTCTCTGAATCCTCACCAACATCTGTCATTTCCTGACCTGTTCATTTTAGCCATTCTGACTGGTGTGAGGTGGTATCTTACTGTGGTTTTGATTTGTATTTCCCTGATGGTGAGTGATGTGGAGCATTTTTTTCATGTGTCTGTTAGCCACTTGGATGTCTTCTTTTCAGAAATGTCTGTTCATGTCTTCTGCCCATTTCTTGATTGGATCACTTGTTCTTTGGGTGTTGAGTTTGATAAGGTCTTTATAGATTTTGGATACTAGCCCCTTATCTGATAAGACATTTGCAAATATCTTCTCCCATTCTGTCAGCTGTCTTTCGGTTTTGTTGACTTTTTCGTTTGCTGTGCAAAAGCTTTTTCTTGATAAAGTCCCAATAGTTCATCTTTGCCTTTGTTTCCCTTGCCTTTGGACACATGTCTAGCAAGAATTTGCTGCAGCCAAGGTCACAGAGGTTGCTGCCTGTGTTCTCCTTTAGGATTTTGATGGATTCCTATCTCACATTTAGGTCTTTCATTCATTTTGATTCTTTCTGTGTATGGTGTAAGGAAATGGTCCAGTTTCATTCTTCTGCATGTGGCTGTCCAATTTTCCCAAACCCTTTGTTGAAGACACTTTCTTTTTTCCATTGGACATTCTTTCCTGCTTTGTCAAAGATTAGTTGACTATAGGGTTGAGGGTCCATTTCTGGGATCTCGATTCTGTTCCATTGATCTATGTGTCTGTTTTTGTGCCAGTACCATACTGTCTTGATCACTGTAGCTTTGTAATAAAGCTTAAAGTCTAGAATTGTGATGTCACCAGCTTTGCTTTTCTTTTTCAACATTCCTCTGGCTATTCGGGGTCTTTTCTGGTTCCATACAAATTTTAGGATTATTTGTTCCATTTCTTTGAAAAAAGTTGATGGTATTTTGATAGGGATTGCATTAAATGTGTAGAGTGCTCTAGGTAGCATAGACATTTTCACAATATTTGTTCTTCCAATCCATGAACGTGGAATGTTTTTCCATTTCTTTGTGTCTTCCTCAATTTCTTTCATGAGTGTTCTATAGTTTTCTTTTTTTTTAAAGATTTTATTTATTTATTCATGAGAGACAGAGAAAGAGAGAGAGAGAGAGAGAGAGGCAGAGGGAGAAGCAGGCTCACAAGGAGCAGGGAGCCTGACGCAGGACTCGATCCCAGGACCCAGGGATCATGATCTGAGCCAAAGGCAGACGCTTAACCATCTGAGCCACCCAGGTGCCCTCTATAGTTTTCTGAGTACAGATTCTTTGCCTCTTTGGTTAGGTTTATTCCTAGGTATCTTACGGTTTTTGGGTGCAATTGTAAATGGGATCAACTCCTTAATTTCTCTTTCTTCTTTCTCATTGTTAGTGTATAGAAATGCAACTGATTTCTGTGCATTGATTTTACATCCTGTCACTTTGCTGAATTCCTGCATGAGTTCTAGCAACTTTGGGGTGGAGTCTTTTGGGTTTTCCACATAAAATATGTAATCTGGGAAGAATGAGAGCTTGACTTCTTTTTGCTGATTCGGGTGCCTTTTATGTATGTATGTATGTATGCTGAGGCTAGGACCTCTAGTACTATGCTGAACAACAGTGGTGATAGTGGACAGCCCTGCCGTGTTTCTCACCTTAGGGGAAAAGCTCTCAGTTTTTTCCCATTGGGTATGATATTTGCTGTGGGCTTTTCATATATGACTTTTATGATATCGAGGTATGTTCCCCTATCCCTACACTGGGAAGAGTTTTAATTAAGAAAGGATGCTGTAGTTTGTCAAATACTTCTTCTGCATCTTTTGAGAGGATCATATGGTTCTTGTCCTTTCTTTTCTTAATACAGTGTATCACGTTGATTCATTTGTGGATGTTGAACCACCCTTGCAGCCCAGGAATAAATCCCACTTGGTCATGGTGAACAATCCTTTTAATGTAGTGTTGGATCCTATTGGCTAGTATCTTGGTGAGAATTTTTGTATCCATTTCCATCAGGGATATTGGTCTGTAGTTCTCCTTTTTGGTGTAGTCTTTGGTTTTGGGATCAAGGTAATGCTGGCCTCATAGAAAGAGTTTGGAAGTTCCCCTTCCATTTCTAGTTTTGAATCAGGTTCAGAAAAATAGGTATTAATTCGTCTTTAAATGTTTGGTAGGATTCCCCTGGGAAGCTAACCGGCCGTGGGCTCTTGTTTGTTGGGAGATTTTTGATTACTGTCTCAATTTCCTTGCTGGTTATGGGTCTGTTCAGGTTTTCTATTTCTTCCTGGTTCAGTTTTGGTAGTTGATACATGTCTAGGAATGCATCCATTTCTTCCAGATTGCCTAATTTGTTGGCATATAGTTGCTCATAATATGTTCTTATAATTGTTTATATTTCTTTGGTGTTTGTTGTGATCTCTCCTCTTTCATTCATGATTTTATTTATTTGGGTCCTTTCTCTTTTCTTTTTGATAAATCTGGCCAGGGTTTTATCAACCTTATTAATTCTTTCAAAGAACCAGCTCCTAGTTTCGTTGATCTGTTCTACTGTTCTTTTGGTTTCTATTTCATTAATTTCTGCTCTGATCTTTATTATTTCTCTTCTCCTGCTGGGTTTAGGCTTTATTTGCTGTTCTTTCTCCAACTTCTTTATGTGTGGGGTTAGGTTGTGTATTTGCGACCTTTTTTGTTTCTTGAGAAAGGCTTGTATTACTATATACTTTTCTCTTAGGACTGCCTTTGCTGCATCCCAAAGATTTTGAACAGTTTTGTTTTCATTTTCATTTGTTTCCATGATTTTTTTTTAAATTCTTCTTTAATTTCCTGGTTGAGCCATTCATTCTTTAGTAGGATGATTTTTAGCCTCCATGTATTTGAGTTGTTTCCAAATTTCCTCTTGTTATTGAGTTCCAGTTTTAAAGCATTGTGGTCTGAAAATATGCAGGGAATGATCCCAATCTTTTGGTACCAGTTGCGACCTGATTTGTGACCTAGGATGTGATCTATCTGGAGAATGATCCATGTGCACTCAAGAAGAATGTGTATTCTGTTGCTTTGGGATGGTATGCTCTCAACGTATCTGTTAAGTCCGTCTGGTCCAGTGTGTCATTTAAAGCCCTTGTTTCCTTGTTGATCTGCTTAGATGATCTGTCCGTTGCAGTGAGGGAGTGTTAAAGTCCCCTACTATTTTTGTATTATTATCTGTATGTTTCTTTAATTTTGTTATTAATTGGTTTATATAATTGGCTGCTCCCAGGTTAGGGACACAAATATTTACAGTTGTTAAGGTCTTCTTGTTAGATAGACCCTTTAATTATGATATATTGTCCTTCCTCAACTCCTACATCTTTATTGATGTTCTCTTTAAAAGGTAATTGTAGAAGAAGTTTTGTCTAACTCCTTCCATGGTGGTTGTTGATTTCTCTACTTTTTGCAAATATGAGCATTTTGATTTATATATTTTGAGCTAATATTTTCAATGTATCCATTTTAGAATTATTATAATTTCTTGAAGAAACTGAACCTTTAACATTATGTATTTATCCCTTATATTTCTATTTTTTTTAAGTTTTTATTTAAATTTTAGTTAGTTAACCTACGGTGTAGTATTAGTTTCAGGTGTACAATATAGTGATTCAGCACTTCCATACAACACCTGGTGCTCATCACAAGTGCACTCCTTAATCCCCATTACCTATTCTCTCATTCCCCCACCCACCTCCTCTCTGATAACCATCAATTTGTTCTCTATAGTTACGAGTCTGTTTCTTGGTTTGCCTCTCTCTATTTTTCCCTTTGCTCATTTGTTTTGTTCTTAAATTCCACATATGAGTAAAATCATATGGTATTTATCTTTCTCTGACTTATTTCACTTAGAATAATACTCTCTAGCTCCATCCATATCATTGTAAATGGCAAGATTGCATTCTTTTTTACAGATGAATAATATTCCATTTTATATTTATATCTATACCTTTATCTCACATCTTCCTTATCCATTCATCAGTCTAAGGATATTTCCATAATTTGGCTATTGTAGATAACGCTGCTATAAACATCAGAGTGCATGTATCCCTTTGAATTAGTATTTTTGTATTCTTTGAGTAAGTATCTAGTAGTGGTGCAATTGATGGACCGACCATAGGGTAGTTCTATTTTTGACTTTTTGAGGAGCCTCCACTGTTCTCCAGAGTGGTTGCACCAGTTTGCATTCCCACCAACAGTGCGAGAGGGTTCCTCTTTGTACACATCATCACCAGTACCTGTTCTTTCTTGTGTTGTTGATTTTAGCCATACTGACAGGTGTGAGGTCATATCTCATTGTAGTTTGGATTTGTATTTTCCTGATGATAAGTAATGTTGAGCATATTTTCATGTGTCTGTTAGACCTCTCCTTTATATTTCTTTTACACTCTAAAATCTATCTTAAATTATATTCCATATATACGTATATAAGTGATCATATACATATCTAACTATATATTCATTAATAAACTAACTTAGTCATCTTATACTATGCTGCATGTTCATCTTGTTTTGCTTCCTCATCCTTACTGCCATATAGACTATTAGTGACTATAAGATGACATCAGTTACAAAACACATCCTAATTTCAGGGATATCAAAATGTGATAGATATGGTAGTCTAGTTATCTGAGGTTTTGAACAGTATTTATGTGTTGTTCTTTTCTATACTCGTTGACTAATGTTAATATTCTTTTTATGTGAGTATGATTAGTAGTCTTGAAATGTGAACTCATGTGATGTAGAGATTTTAATGTTGGAATCCAGGCAGTCTGGTTTAAGAGTACATCCCTCAAGAAAAGTTTTTTACTGAACCTGATATGTACTTTTTTCTTGACATTTCTGTATCAAAATGTCATAAGTGGAAGAACATGTGTGGCCTTATGATTACGGAATTAAATGGAGATAGTAAGGATTGTTAACTGACAAAATAAGTTTTCTGACAACATAATTTTATGTAATTTTGTGGATTTTCTCCTCTGTTTTCAATAATAATTTCTATATTAATTCTAACTAAAGAAAATAACCTGCCACAGATTTTAAGATATTCTTCATGTTTACTTTGTAAATGTGCCAGTATTCCTAGAACATTAAAATGGTGAGGAATATATTGTTTATGGTTATATCTTCTGCAACTTTTTCCTGTGTGGAGAAAATAATATGTGACTGTATTTAATGTGACTTACAAATCTCAAAACCATTAGTTTTAAATGATTATACTACATAAATAGTCATACTTCTTTTAGAAAAGAAATCCCATTAAAATAATTCAATTTTTAAAACTAACTTTATTGAGGTATGTTTTACAAAAAATAAACACTTATTTTGAGTGGAGACCTTTTCCCTGGGCTTCAGCAAATGTATACAGCTGTGCAGTCTGACCAAAGGCAGATATAAAACATAGCCATCAAAGAATTCACCGCTGCCCTTTGTAGTAAATCTTCCCAAGATCACTGGCCCCAGACAACCATGGATCTGCTTTCTGTCACTATTGCTTAGTTTTTCCTATTCTAGGATTTGAAATTAATGGAATCATAGAATCTATATTCTTTTGTGCTTGGCAACTTTTGCTCAGCGTGATGATTTTGAGAACCAACACGTTGCTTATGCATCCATTTTGTTGCTTATATACAGCAGTACTCCACTCTTTATTGTTCAGCCTTTTTCCATTGTGTTTATTCACCTCTTGATGGTTATTTGAATTTTTTCAAGTGTGGGGTTTTCCTTTCTTTAGGTAAAAACCAAAAGTTGAATTGCTAGGCCATGTAATAAGTATATGTTTAGCCTTTTAAGAAACTGCCAAACTGTTTTTCCAGAGTCGTTTGTACCATTTTGTATTTTCCACCAGCAATGAACTAAAGCCCCAGGTATTCTGGTTATTATGCATCCTCTCCAACAATGAATGAAAATTTTACGGTGCTGCATATTCAACTAAGCATTCAATAACCATAAGTCACCACTATTTTTATTTTAAGTATCTTCCTTGCTAGTCAGATGAATATTGTAGCAACAGTCTGACAATTGTAGTTGGAGAGTCATGGTATTGCAAACAGTGATGTTTTCTAAATGCATTGGGCATAAACAAATTTAAGCAATGCTGATGGAATTGCTTTCCTTAGTAGTAAATATACACTAAGACATGATGCTAGTTAACAAAATTATTTAACATAATTCAGAGCTTGTGCATAGTCATAACCATAATACCAACTCTTGCCAAGGCTTTTCTTTTTTTCATTTATTTATTTTAGTTAGGTAATCTTTGTTGACTCCTTAAGGCTATGAGAATTGAGGAATGCTTTTAGGGCTTTTTTCTTTGTTGTTCTTCCTCGTTATAAACACAAACATCAAATCATGGTTTTAAGAAGCATCATTTAATCCAGGAACCTAAGACAAAGGTATCCATTTCCTTTTGCTCTGTTCGCCAGTGCTGCTAGAAATTGAGAAGAAAGGTAAGTCTTCTCACTTCTTTTTTTTCCCCCCTTCTTTGCTTAACGTTATATTGTCTCCTGCCTTGTAATCAATGTATGCCTTCATTAAGGAACGTGTAAATAACTTATCAGACTCTATATAATCTTTCAATCACACATGATATTTTGTTGCTGAAGTTTAGAGTGAGACCTATGTATAGGGACCCCTTATATATAAAAGGAACTGTTACATAAATGAAATCATTTTTAAGTTGTAAAATCCTTAGTATCTCTGAGTAATTTTGGAATTGAAGTGGAGAATTAAATTCAGTGTCTTTTAAGAGTTATTTACTAATTTACATTTTGTTATTCTTGATGTAATATGCAAAACTGTATCACTTTATCTTTTATAATTTCCAGATTTCTATACCTTTACACTCACACACATAATAGTTTGTACAAATTTTTAAAGCCACATTAGGGAGACCTTAGTTTTTTGGGTTTTACTATTGTCATTGTTGTTTTGGTTGGTTATGTTTGTGTGTTAGTAGATCTAAATGCCCAATAGTACAAAGGATAAATAAATAATAAACTAAGAACTTGCTTATAAAGTGGCTGAAACTCCTCAATGACTTTACCAAATCAGCATTCTTCACTGTTTACACATCTCAGGCTCCTCAGTGTCTATACTGAAATTAATAAAATAAGAGGCAGGTGGGTACACAGAATTAATGCTGGATGCTTTGTTACATACTTTTTTCCAACTCACTGATTCTCATTTTGCCTTGTCCTTTTTTCAATTTAGGTTTTGAAAATATAACTTAATGCTGTGTTATGGAAACTTTTACAAGCACACTGTGCTTTACCTAATATCTTTTGACTTATTTTTTCTTTGAAAAAGTGTCATCATTTTTTCTTTAAACATACTCAGACAAAATTTATTTGGTCTCATTGCTTTTTTGAAAATGAAAATCACAAGATGTCATAATTGTTGATTTTATGTGGAGCATTATAAAATTCTAAGCATTTGTTAATCTCATCTAGATTATTTTTGAATTTTAATTGTTAAGAGACTTAAAAGTTTAATTTTCAGGGTGTTACTAAATCAAATTTCATTCATTTCAGTGTTGACAGAGTTGAAGTACAGAGATTTAGAATTTCACAATTACTTGATAAATTTATTAATGTATTAACAAGCAAGTCAAGTAAAAGAACATACTTGTTATCATTTGAAACTCTTTTCAACTATTTATATTAACAATTAACTTTATACATGGCATTGTCTAGATTTCTTTTCTAAAAATAAACACTGAAGTAGATCTACTAGGGATAGTATTAATAAGCAGTTGACTGATGGAACAGATCTCAGAATCATAGCTACAAATTGTCAGATATGATTCAAAGTGGTCCTCTTTGGTCACAAGTTTCTCAGGATGAAGGCTTTTTAATAATTTTTTGTTTAAGAAACAGTAAACAGTAAACAGTAAAATCCCAGGAGATAATGTCTTTGTAAATATCTACTTTCCCTGTGAGAAAATCTTATATGTAAGATTTAAATAGTCAGGACTTGACAGGCCTATAAAAGGAGTCTTCTTTCACTGATTCTAGCCTCTCCATTAATCTAGACAGATTAATAGTCTCTTCTCAAAGCTAAATTAACATGAATCTATTAATGAATTTGCCACAGCAAATGAATAATGATAAAGAAGAATCACAGAATCTTAGTATTTAAAGGAACCTTCCAGATCATCTAATTCCAAACCTATTTTTAGGATAAGGAAGTGAAACCAGGAAACTAGGTATCAACAGGACCCAGACAATGACACAACTTCCTAGTCTCCTAGTTTCATTTCTCCTTATATAACAGTATATTATGGTATTTACTGATTTTAAATACATGTTAATTAATAATTTTGTACATATACTCTCCCTCTTGTTTCTACTGCAGGTGTACTAACTTCAACCTTCCATTTTTACAATCAACATTACCTTATGTCTTGTCCAGACCCCATCAGAAGAATAAACTTCTCATAGAGAATCAATAATCTGGGTTTTGGGCAATGCTAATCATGATTCAGTGAACAGTAGATGAAGGTAAGGAAGAAAAATACAAAATGGTAAAGAATACAGTAATTCAATGATATTTGAACTTATGTAATTTCTCTCTTTACTTTATAAATTTATGCTAATTTTCCTTTCTTGTTTGGGGATGATACACATTAGATTTCATCTCTGAAAGAATTGGCAGTTTCTTGTATTTTTTTTTAAATTTCAATGTAATGCAAAAGTCAAGTAGTTGGTTCCCAGAATTAATAAGTCATTTTACTTACAGCTTGATCTTCTTAATATTTATACTTCTACCACTGTTGATGTAATTCAAGTGCATAAAATCATGGCTTGGTACTCATTTGGATTTGATTGAAATATGAAATATGCAGATTGGGAAAGGGTTGAATTAGGAAATACATTTATCACATTTTCACTTCAGCATGACAATAAATCTCTCCATTAGGTGAAACCAGCCATGTAACTATCTGCTTCCTTTAAGTGGAAAGGTATCATAAAATCTAATCTATTTTGTGAAACAGTCTAGCATGAGACTAAAATAAGCAACAAACCAAAACTGACAAAACACCTGAGCATCATCCATTCAAGCTCAGTCACAAAGAAAACATTGTAGACAATTAAAATTTCTACATACATAGAATATTTCTGCAGTAATCTCTATTTCTTAGGGTTTTAATTTTTCCGTTTCTCTTTACTGTGGTCATGCACGATTGGTAGTCATATATTCTTAGCTACTTACTTTGACAAGAGAGAAGCTAATGAATAAAAAAGTTAACTAGCTTACTGAAGGTCACTTTTGCAGCAGTTCAGCTAAGAAGAGAGCTGGACTCTCTTGCCCTACCCCAGGTGATTGCTTCAGATCCAATTTGTGGTACATATTCCTTCTATAAGATCACAATCACATCTGAGCTTTAAGTCCTATAAGTAAACTTTCAGCTCACTAGTTCCCTGGCCAGAGAAATCAGAGGGAGAAGAGGAGGAACAGTCTTAGGTATCAGACTGGAGATACAGTAGTTGCCATATTGGCCAAATCATGAATCAGGTATAAATCTAGGTTTACATCTGCATTGTATCCCAGCAACATCCCTATAGTATGATAAATATTACTATTAATATAAATGACAATCAGAATTCACCTCACAAGTATTAGACCCAAAACTGAAACTCTGGTTTATCTAATTCCAAAAGCCATTTTTGAGGAATTTGACTCGATTCCCCTGGGGACTAAGGGAAACTGCCTAAAATATGCCTCAGAGTAGACCCATGTGAAGAACCACCTCATGTCAAGTTTGCCTACCTACTTGATGGTGTCCTATCCCAAGGACCTGCAGTTTTTTGTCTGAAGGCTCTGCCTTACTAGAGAAGTATGCTCACACTTAGGAAGGTGAGAAGTGCCAGGGTGTTAATGTACCTGGGCTGTCCAACACTAGTTGGTGGATAAATACCACAGCCTTCTTCCTGTTCCAGAGGGAGTGGGCCATCAGTTGCAGTGTTATGAACCTGAATACTGCATTTGGAGGTCCTAAAAACAGCTGCTACTTCAGTCAGCATGAAAAAGTTGCAATGCCTCGCCAGAAGTCAGATTAAGTCAGTGATTTGATAACAGTCATTTTTTTGTGACATACTAAGGACTTAGGCTGCAAGAAGCTTCATTGAAAAGGTAATTCTACAAGGAAGGGTCACTGGTGAAATTTACAATGTTGGAGGTAAGATTGCAAGCCTCATTAAATAAGAGAAAAGAATAAGGATAAAATTCATTAAGACTAGAATTTTTTTTTTTTGAGAAGAACCACCTGATTGGAGAAATGGACCTATCTTGGAAAAATGTGAGAGATAATGCTGAATAGATAAGGAGTCAGAAAATAAAACGATAGATTAAAAATTTTGAATTTGATCTAATAAGACTTACATAATGGATTCAGAAAACTCTACCCATTTTTGAGAGAAAGGAACCCATAATCAAATCACATCTAAAATATAATTTTCAAGTATTTGCTGTAGTATTTTTTAAAAGATTTACTTATTTTAGAGAGAGAGAGAGAAAGAGAGAGTGAGCATGGGTGGGGGAGGGACAAAGGGAGAGGGAGAGAGAGTATCTCCAGCAGACTCTGTGCTGAGTACAAAGCCGGACGTGGGGCTTGATCTCATGACCCTGAGATCATGACCTGAGCCAAAACCAAGAGTTGGATGCTTAACCAACTGAGCCACCCAGGCGCCCCTTTGCTGTGGCATTTTTAATGAATAAAAATGTGAGAAATATGACAAAATTCTAAAATCTGCCTACATAGTGACTTATTCTTTGTAAATAATACCACTCTAAGAAATATGAACATTTATCTTAATGTTACATGATGAAGATACAAGGTAACCATGGAAACTGCACTTATTCTTAAACAATGATGTCCCACTATTTTGATGAATAGCTACTTCTTATTGAATACATGAATGACTCACAAAAAAGGTCATGATATACAAGAATATCACCCTCAAAAGAACCAAAAAAGTAAAGTACCTGTTCTTCTGGAGATAGTGTCATAAGTGACCTAATTTATCAGATTCTGGAAATCATTAGAAATTTAAAGATCCTTTTGAGGAAGGGACAAAAACCAAGGAGCTGTGAAGTTTTATTTAAAACAAATACAGTAGATATATGGATGTTTATAGAACAGTTTAAAAAATGACTGGCATAAGAAAAACTTTTCAGTAATTCTATAATTTGTTACAATTTTGTCAGCATTTTCCTCCTATTGACTGAATGATTCCTGAAAATATACATGAACCGTTAATTTAGAAACTCTTTATTTTCATCTGAGATATTAAGTGATATACTAAACAATGCTTCTATTAAAACTAAAATGTATCTGCCTTTGATTGCTCTATGACATCTAATATTTTACAGTTTAAGTCAAATTTTTAAATATAGGGGAAAAAATGACAGTTGGATGGTAAAGTTGTTTTTTAATGAACAAACGAGTGCAGTCCTAGATATAATTCAGAACACGCAATCTACCTCATGTTGTTTTTTTTTATTTTGGGCACAAGTCCTTTGCATGAGACCATTCCAGTGGGGTGGTGCTAGTAATTAATCTGATACTATACTTTTATTCCATTTTGATGAAGCTCACTACATGAAGGAATGTATGCTTCCTAATGTACTGCTATAAAAATATAAAGAATTATATATATACCCAGCTGAATATAATGGACTAAATACTGAAAACATCAGAGGCACAGCATTATGCCTAACAGTATCTCAGACAATTGCACGAGACAAACAATTCCTATGACTTTAATGGTATCAGAACAGAAAGAATAAAGAAAATTTGAAAAGAAACTTAATCACAATGAAGTATGCTGTTACACTTTAGACACTACAGATTTTTTTGATTCTTGAAATTTCTTAAATCTTGTACATGAATAATTATTAAAATGTAAAATCACTAAAATAATAAAATGTAAAGTCACTGATGCAACTATGTTACCTAATTATGTCATTATGCAATTACCTTATATAACATTCCGATAAAACCAGTTGATAGACCAGTGACAGTGATCAGACATGACTAATTACAGCTTATGTTATTATTAAATGAGTCAGAAATCCAAAGTTTTCCCACTATTTTATTTATTTATTTTTTTAAGATTTTATTTATTTATTTGAGAGAGAGAGTGAGAGAGAGAGAGAGCACATGAGGGGGGGTGGTCCGAGGGAGAAGCAGACCCCCTACTGAGCAGGGAGCCCGATGCGGGACTCGATCCAGGGACTCCAGGATCATGACCTGAGCCGAAGGCAGTCACTTAACCAACTGAGCCACCCAGGCGCCCTCCCACTATTTTAAATGTACTGGACCCAACTGATTCCTTCTGGTTGAAAGCACTAGCATATTCTTTACCAGAATGGCTATCAGACTATTTCCTAAAATATCTCATCATAAAACATCTATAACCTTTATTCTGCACTATCATAAAAGGGAGTAATATTACTTCACCTTGAGATGCTCATAATTAAACAATTGCATATACCATGACTTTCAGAGTCCCAAAGAATAAAACTGTAGGATAGACAATAATTCAGAGATATGGGTCTGGCTTGTTTGGTGTTCTCACCATTACTGTCTGATGCAGTCTCAATTTATATCCAATTTATCTCTTCTGTACTCCTATCATATATAAATGAAAAATCTGTATACATTTTTCCACTTTCCTATAAACCTCATGGTATAGCAATTGTTTTGATACAATTAACCAATGTAACATGAAATGAATGGGTAACCACGTATGTCAAATTGTATAAATGTTTTTCCAAGGAGTGGTACAGAATAATTGACAAAAGACTTACATGTTAGTCTTGGTCCTACAACATGCCAGGAGTGTTATATTGGGCAATTCAATTTAAATTTTAACCAGTAAAATGATCTTCATACATATACTATAATCCTCACATATTTAAAGAGATAGTTATATTAATAGAAGGTATTTAAAATATCCTGATCATCCTCTGTCTCATGTTTTTCAGACCATCAAATTGCACAATAATTCAGGCTTTTACTTGGGCTATCATCAGTAGAAGTCACTTAGGGATTTGTGATTGCTAATGTACCAATAATCTGGTTTTACCTTTTGGCCAGAGGGATACTCTTATGAGGAAGATTAATAATCTTTTGGAGCTGCATATCCCTATATGCATGTTCCTGGTATTATAGCAAGACGAGGTCTCCCAGTTACATTAGATAACTCTAATAAATTAATTCACTCACTCATTCATTCATTCAATATTAATGCAGTGTTTCGCAGACGGTTGAGCATTATGCTAAGTTGGATGGGAATTAAAAGAAAATAGTTATGGGTCCCTGTGAAAATAAATTGAGAATTCATCTGGATCAGAGTCAGTGAGGGTAGAAAACAGAATTCGTTCCAAACAGTTAAGATGAAGAAACTTTTAAAAGGGGACTGTTTACAAAAGTGTGGTCAAGGTTAAGGAAATAAATGAGGGATGGTAAAACTCTTGTAACCCATAAAACTTAAAGAACAGGTTGTGGAAGGAGATAAAGCTAGCATAACATGGTACTGAAACCATATAGAGGAGGATCAAATAGCAGGAGTGAGTGGTTGGAGGATCTAACAAACCTAGCTGGGATTAATGGGGGATGTCAGGAGCAGAAAAAAATACCTCAACATTCTTTTCTTCTCTCAATTTTTACTGTCCTTTTGATGCCTCCCCCTTAGCCAAATCCAACCATGAACCATCAGGAGAACCTGGCTGATACAACCTAAAGACGTTAGCCTCTAGGGACTCAGAGCAAAGCAGAGAAGAGTGGGAGAAATGATGGAGGTTGTCAGTAAAATAAGAAGGCCCAGCAGAGTTTCCTCTTTTTGCCTTCAGTCTCCATTTTTATCCTTTGTCCAGAAGTTCTCAAATTCTGATACAGAGGACATAGAGGCTACACACACAGAGATCAGCCACCTTTCAGGAAGGGTGGTATCAATTCAGTAATACTCCCAACTGAAATTTTAATTGTAAATCTAGCATTCCTTATACAAGTTGACAAAAAGACAAAACTGGATAACACAAAATATGCATAGCAGCTTTACTAGCTTTGTAACTAAGCAAGAGGTCTTTTTTTTTTATCTCCATTTAATGTGTCTTGACCCTCTACCAATATTTCATTTGATTGAAGTTCTGTATCTGATGGTTGACCCACACTTTCATTCTATAAGGATGTGAGTCCTTAATAATTCTGCCTTGATCATACTGCAACTTTTTTTCATCAGTGTTTATTATTGAACTAGTGAATTCTAAGAAGTACCCTGGACATGGTTCACCTTGATTCATTATTTTACATCAACCCCGTTTCCTCAATAATCAGGATCCATCACCACAGACAGTAGATTAACCCTTTTCTGGGAAAATCTGTTGGTTCACAGTTATAGGAAAATCTGTTGGCTCACAGTTGGTTCACAGTTATAGGAAAATCTAATAGGCCAATAGGACATCCCACCTTTTGATTTAGTAGAATTATGGCTTTGTTCCTTGAATGAAGTCTTTGTCCCTCAGGAACTAGGACCATTGAACCCAATGGCAGAGAAATGGGAAGAAGACATTTTCTAAGTTAGCCATTATATGTATTAGTGAGAGAACATTTGCCACTTCTATTCCTTTGGTTCTTAGATGTAAATTCTAGCTCTCAGGAAAATTATACCACATATTTGTAACTGGTTCAAAGTATATATTATCTTTTGTAGACCAATACCTCAACTTCACAAAGTGTTAGCTCCCAGGAGTCACAAGAGCTTTCAGAATATGATTCTGTAAAGCCTATTGATTCTGACATCTGGAATATTTAATTTGACCAATCAATTATATGGAGTGAGTTTATTGTCATGGTTATTTGCTGTAAAATTAGTTTCTTGGTCAGAAGTAATATTTTATTGAATATCATAGTGTTATCTCAGGCATTCCAAAAGTCTGCAGATGGTATTTTTGACACAGTGTTATAGACAAGAAAGGCAAATCCATATTTATACTATGTCTCTATTCCCATGAAAGAAACAAAACAAAACACAACTGCCCCCTCCATGGTAGAAAGCATCCAGAGTATTGATTTGTCATTGGACTGATTAATCTTCCTGGAGAATGGTGTCATGTAAGCGTTCAATGTTGGTTTCTACTAAAGTAGGTTAAGCACTTAGCAATAGATATATAAAGACAAGCCTTGATGAGAGGAATTCCAAACCTTTGAGCCCATGTATAACCTCTGTCCCTACAGTCAGGGCACTTGGATCACTTGAACCCATTCACTGAACACTGGGACGGCAACAGTAAAAGCCTAACATTCACACAATGGGTCATCTAAATCCATATAATTTCTGAGCATGTTTGAGGGACACTTATATTCACCATTAATTCTTCCCATTTGCCTTACCCAGATCTCTTTGTCAATAATCTTCAATCTCAGTTTTTCCAAGCTTCTTATTTAATGCATTAGCTATTCTCCATAAGTTAAGATTGATATGCTGTTCACATTTCTATCCACCGAGATTTCTTTTATTACTGTCTTTTAGAGACACTCTTTAGAAAGCTGTACTGACACAGCTTTTCTCTATCCATGTTAGAATATCATGAAGAACCATAGACAAAGGAGGCTTGCATTTTTTTTTCTCATCACAATTCATTGATATGAGTTGAGGGACAGGTAGCAAAGCAAAAGTAGTGCACACAAAAGCCACCCAGACGTGATTTACTTTCCCTTTCTGAATCTGTTTTTGGCTAGTGTTAAAGATACCATTCCCATTTAGTGATAGAATTCGCCTGACAGAGTTTAGATTTGGTGATTTCATGTAAATATCATCCTGTTCATGGCAGTGAGATCAGATCACATACTTAGTGATTCCGATACCTTTATTTTCTATCAGTTAGTAAGCTTGGAACTGCTTCTCAAATGAAGAGTAATTGTTAGCAGAAGAAGACACCCCGTTACTCTAAAACCCTAGAGGTTTCCAAGTGTTTCTCTAATTAAGACTTGCCAGAGGTGTTATAAAGCATGCTGACTGCTACAGACATTGTAAGCAACATTTGGGATACTGTGTCATCATGGTCAACTGGCAGGGTTGCTTAGACCACAGTATAAAGAAACCACAGTATAAAGAAATAACAGTATAAAGATCTTTGGGAGAGCCCTTTCTTCCTCGGAGCCCCTCTCAAAAAGCTTTTCCTGTTACTCAATAAATTGATCAGCAATTCACATCCAAATGTGACAAGTGTTGCCTCCCAAATGCAAAGAAGTCCACCAAGCAACTTTGTTTCATGGTGAGAAAACAAAGTACAGAAACTTGTATTTCATTTCAGAGGGAATACTGCAACATGGCCTGGGACTACTGAACTTCTAGAAATTTCTCCAATGTAAAAGGCCTTGAAGGGGTACTTATTATCACCATGTGGCATGTCTGCTTCCTATAAAAGTGTTTGGACTTTAGCTCATCAGGTATAATTAGCAAATTCCATCCATACAAGGAACTAGCATAATGTTCTGGGAATATCAAGATATTTGTGTTGGCTCTGGGCTATGAGAGAAAGATGGGAGGATGCATAATAATCTTGAAACAAGACAATGAGGACTTATTGCTCTCATGGTCAGTAGAAAGAACACTGCTGTATCTAATCTATATTAATTAGAATTGAGGGAAAAATGGTCACACAATTTATTATAAGCTAAATAAGAGCACTTAGAGAGTGAAAAGGAACATGATTAATAATAACAGCATAACACCTGACATAAAATGTGACTGTCCGAGACAGACCTGGTTACATAGTTATACATGATCTTGACTTGCAGGATTTTGCATAGAACTTCATTTCTGAACATTCTCTAGAGCTTAGAATGATTTTGTTAAAATATTATCTTTTTGACATCATTAGTATATATTTTTACATTAGAAGGCATTTTTAGGGGCATCTGGGTGGCTCATTTGGTTAAGCATCGGACTCTTGATTTTGGCTCAGGTCACGATCTCAGGGTTATGAGATCAAGCCCCACATCGGGCTCTGTGCTGGCTGTGAAGTCTGCCTGAGATTTCTGCTCCCTCTGCTTCCCCCCATTCATGCACATGCTTGCTCTCTCTCTCTCTCGAGAAAAAAAAAAAGGTATTTTTAATTTTCAAGATGTTTCACATAAACAATAATTGAATTTACCTTAAAAAAATCATTTACTTGTTTTTTAATAATAATTGGTTCACTATTTCCTTGATTTTGTGGTTGCACCAGAAATGGGATAATTATAAAACTGTAGTAAGAGTTCATCCATCTTTCCCTAATAATTCGTGATACGCAGATATTTGTATATGCATAATATATGATTTCTTTCACTAAACTCCCACTTCTACACTTCATCATTTCTTCCAGCTCTCCTGCTACATGAATGCACTATAGCATTTTGGTGGTATTACAAGGGACTTCTGTATATTTCCAAAGTATTTTAGGAATCGTTTCATTGAAATTCAGACCAAAAATGAATGCAATTTACTTTTGCTTAATAATAAGGGATCATCTGGCTTCAGCTGGGTTCTTGTGACAGAGCTTAATAAAACATTTGATGAAATCTTGATTAGGCCACACAAAGAATGATATTTGGGAAACATCAAGTGTATTTGAGTTTTTATATAACTCTAACCCTAAAGTCCCTTGTGCTGAATGAAATAATCAGTTCAAATGTATGTACACTAATGATGTGTTTGTCATGAAAACAGAGCATACAATTCCTTCATCAGTTTGACAGGACCATTGATTTAATTCACTGCTGATTTCTAAATATTTTTTCTGATGGAATGCTTTTGAGAGCGTTGATATTTTTTAAATGATCTTTTGTGTCTAATTTGTATAGTCCATAGATGATAAGTAAGGTTTTACCCTTGGTGGCTTTGTTTTTCTTTATTTTCAGTTTGAGAAGTTTGAAAGACAAATAGATAATTGGATTCACAGAGATGAACATGGCTTTCAACATGGCCTATTTTGTGAAAGGTTTTGTAAAAGGTAGTAACCTCATTGCTTACTTGTGCCCTTTAAAAAACTTGATTTCTTCTGCGACTAGCAGTCATATACAACTTGGCTTTTGGTTACAAAGAATATCCTTACCTCAGAGTTTTTGTATATCTTTGTTCCCTTTCAACTACATTTAAAAAAGTGAGAGACTTTGATTATGTGTGTGTAAGTATACTTATATGTGTGTGATTTTTCTGCAGAAGTAAGGTGTGTATGTGAGAGATGTTGTGAATGCACATGATGTGGGAGAGGGCATCTTGTGCTCAGATTGACTGGAATAGAGTGAGCAGTGGGACTAATAAGTGCTTAATGAACTAAAAAACTAATGAGAACTTTTGTGTATTGATAGGATTTTTTTAAGACACTCAGTGAGATTTTCTTGGTCTTATGCAGGAAGCATTTTCCACTGAATATAATAAAGTCCATCATGTTCAAAGAAAGAAGAGCTATTCTATCATACTTCATATTTGGACAAATTATAGTTTAATAATTATGTAAGAATAAATTGCACTCAAAAGGAATCAGCAATAAGAGCAAAAAGTAAAGGTTCAAGAGATTATCAATTGATTGAATCCCTTCTAGGACCAATTCTATAATGTATTAAAAGTATTCCATAAAACATTTTTTTCTAATGCTTTGTACTCAAACAACTCTCACGAACATTTGAAACTTTATAGAATAACAATCTTTAATTCATGTAATTCTGTGTCATAAAATAGAAAAGAAGTAACTAGGTTTAAGACATGATATAAGAAAGATAAAAATAAAGTGGTCCAAAATAAATGTCCAGATTAACAAGAAGCTCTTTATGAAATAACATAAGAAACTGAAATATATTCTTATGTGTAAAATCCTCTGAATGGAGTAGATGTGGATTCTCACACTGGAAAACCAAGAGGGAAAAATGAATCATGGGTCCACATGGAAATATTCATATAAGTGGTAGCAGGTCATATAAGCTGCTATTCCATATTTGATTCCAAACATTTCTTTTCAAATTAATCTCTTTTAACTTGAATCAGCATTATTAATTTTATTATAAACAGTAAGTCTTTTTACTTGTAAGATAAGCTTTAACTTACTGTTTTCCCCATTGTGGTATTTTAATTATCCCAACATCATTAGTTAATAGTTATTATTTTCATTATTCCATATATCAAGATAAATGTAAATCTACTTATGGACTGTCGATTCTATTCCATCACTCCTCTTGTTTTCCTGCTTCCATTGCTTTACCACAGTAAATTAATTGGTGAAATCCTATGGCAAGTGGCAAGAATGCATTCTTTTTCATGGCTGAGTAATATTCCATTATATATAACACATCTTCCATATTCATTCATCAGTCGATAGACATTGGGCTCTTTCCATAATTTTGCTATTGTTGATAATGCCATTATAAACATAGGGGTGCATGTGCCCCTTCAGATCAGTATTTTTGTATCCTTTGGGTAAATATCCAGTAGTGCAATTGTTGGATTGTAGGGTAGTTCTATTTTTAACTTTTTGAGGAACCTCTATACTGTTTTCCAGAGTGGCTGCACCAATTTGCATTCCCACCAACAGTGTAAGAGGGTTTCCCTTTTTCCGCATCCTTGCCAACATTTGTTGTTTCCTGTGTTGTTAATTTTAGCCATTCTGACAGGTGTGAGGTGGTATCTCATTGTCATTTTGATTTCTATTTCCCTGATGATGAGTGATGTTGAGCATCTTTTCATGTGTCTGTTACCCAATTGTACGTCTTCTTGGAGAAAAAAATCTGTTCATGTCTTCTCCCTGTTTCTTAACTGGATTATTTATTTTTGGGGTATTGATTTTGATAAATTCTTCATAGATTTTGGATACTAACCCTCTATCAGATGTGTCATTTGCAAATAACTTCTCCCATTCCAAAAGTTGCATTTTAGTTTTATTGATTGTTTCTTTCACTGTATGGAAGGTTTTTATCTTGATGAAATCCCAATATTTATTTTTGCTTTTGTTTCCCTTGCCTTAAGAGACATATCTAGTAAGAAGTTGCTACAGACCATGTCAAAGATGTTACTGCCTATGTTCTCCTCTAGGATTTTGATGGTTTCCTGTCTCACATTTAGGTCTTTCATCCATTTTGCATTTATTTTTGTGTATGCTGTAAGAAAGTGGCCCAGTTTCATTCTTCAGCATGTTGCTGTCCAGTTTTTCCAACACCATTTGTTGAAGAAACTTTATTCCATTGGATATTCTTTCCTGCTTTGTCAAAGATTAGTTGGCCATACAGTTGTGGGTCCATTTTTGGGTTTTCTGTTCTGTTCCATTGATCTATGTGTCTATTTTTGTACCAGTACCATACTGTCTTGATCACTATAGCTTTGTAATATAGCTTGATGTCTGGAATTGTGATGCCTCCAGCTTTGTTTTCCTTTTTTAAGATTGCTTTGGCTATTAGGGGTCTTTTGTGGTTCCATACAAATTTTAGGATTGTTTGTTCTACCTCTGCAAAAAATGCAACATGGATGGAGCTAGAGTGTATTATCCTAAGCAAAATAAGTCAGTCAGAGAAAGACAAATCACATGACTTCACTCATATGTAGAATTTAAGAAACAAAACAGATAAACATAGGGGAAGGGAAAAAGAAAAAATAAAAAAAAGGAAGCAAACCATAAGAGACTCTTAACTACAGAGAACAAAGTGAGCATTGATGGAGGGAGGTGGGCAGGGGATGGGCTAAATAGGTGATGGGTATTAAGGAGGGCATTTGTTGGGATGAGCACTCGGTGTTATATGTAAGTGATGAATCACTAAATTCTACTCTTGAAACCAATATTGCCCTATATGTTAACTAACTAGAATTTAAATAAAAGCTTGAAACAACAAACAAAAAACTGGGAAAAATAAAAGCAGGCTTTGCCATCTGGGAAAAATATCCTATGGCATATTTTGATGTAAAATAGGACAATATACACCTCATTGTTTTTCTTGTTTTCAAAAATGTATTGCTATTTGTTCATAATCTCCATGGCAGACACATCCTAAATTGATCCCTGATGGCTTATGGCTTTGTATAACTCCCTCCATTTAAGTGAGGGAGAAAGCTGTGCCTCGCTTTTACCCCAAAGAATGGCAAAGATCATGGGATATCACTCCCATAATTACATCATGGTGTATAAGACTCCATCTCAGCAGACTGGATTGAAAGACAATCCATTACTGACTTTGAAGAAATAATCTACCACTTTGTAAAAGGGCCTGGTGGTAAGGAGTTATGTTGTCCTCCAAAAACCGAGTGGAACCCAGCTGACATTCAGCAAGGAACCAACCACGAATGAATTCTGCCAACAACTTGAATGGTCTTGGAACCTAATTCTTCCTAACACAAGCTTCCAGATAATTGTACAGTTCAGCATTTTAATTTCAGCCTTGTGAGACCCTGAGCAGACCCAGCTAAACTATAACTAAGTTATGCCCAAATTTCTGACGTGAAAAAAGTTGCCATAACATGTAAATCTGTCCTGTTTTAAGCCATTGTTGTAACTTGTTACACTGTAATGGTAAACTAATCTATTCTCCAAAATAACATTTAGAATAATAAAATCCTATTTTGGTCATGAGGGAAGACAAACACAACAATGACGTGTGTAAGATAAAATCAACTTATTAGGGGAAACTTTCAAGCAGAGGGTGAGCAAGAAAGAGCATGAAGCCTTTTATGCTTCAGGAGAGGTGTACCTGAGGCTTCATACAGCTGGAAACACTGTTATTCTGTGCTCCAGCAAAGAACCCTGTGCTCTGCTCTCTATTTTCACTGGTCTCTCTTGTGATAGTGGTTTTGCACATGTTGAATGTTAGCTGTTTAGGGGAACCATGAACATACATGCATCTGGGCAACTGTAGGAATAGCATCTGGAGACATTAGGAGAATGCTGAAATCTTGTAGCGCCTCCCACTGGCAGGTACAAGGGAAAAAATGGTGCTAAAAGTCAGGAAAAAACCTCAGGTCATTCAGAAAGCAATCCAACTTATCTTCATACAGTAGGGTATGAATTAACTGGCCTGTCCATATCTAAAAGAGAGGAGAGAAATTGCTTACCCTTCTATCTGTTTTCCTACTTTCAAAGAGTGGATTTATTCATGTTCTAGAAATAAGATCTGTCATGCCCCTCAGGAAGGAATCAAACTCTCTTTACTGCTCAGAACAATAGACTCTGCAAGGATTCTGGGTTTTGCCATTCTAGAAGTGGTATCATAGAAAAATAAAGTATTATTGAGAAAAAAATAGCAAGCAGATGGCCATAAGAACAAGACATGAATCTGTCATCCTGCAGAGGGGCGCCTGCTCCTGGATTAGCTGCATGTGCTGTGGGTCTGTGTTGCAGGAATGGTACCCTAATCTTTTCTTATTCTCCCATTCCATAATTCCTGTAGAAGAAGTCTGGTGCACTCGGCTACAAATTGTCTGAAATTGTATGTTAAAAAAATGGGAGAAGAATTGTATACAAATAGCATGCAAGATGCAAGGGCTGATCCAGAAAAAAAGACTATGGGAAGCCCTTTCTATTGGGAAGAAGAGAAAGCCACAACCCCAGTTAGCTCATTGCATGGCAACCCAAAAAAAGACATTGTCATTCAGCAGACTGTGCTGTTGATTATTCTGAAATTCCTGATAAGGTTATCATTAGGTTGCAGAGAATGTATAAAGTAACTGTTGGTCAGTATTGGCCTAGATTGTAAAAATGCATAATTCCTAGCAACTATTCATGATGGCCTTGATCACATGGAGTTGCTAATGTAAGAAATAGTCTAATTAGAGATCAGGTCTAAAATTCATAATTTTCTGACTTGACAGTGTTTTCTTCAGGGTTCGCATTTGAAACCACTATGTTTTTTTCTCTATCCATTTACGAAAACAATTCACTTCAGAAGGAAACCTTTAACTCCCTTCATGCACACATGCACACATGCCTGTATTTTCTATAAGATGATCCCAAATTAACCTTCTTATTTGATTAAAGTGTGAATATTTTCTTGCAATGCAATAAAAGACAGAAACAGAAACTTCAGCTTATTTATATAGTTTTACAAAGTAATGGCATCTTTATAATGCGCTACATCCAAGAACATACGTATATACATATTCCTCTCCACATATATTTAGGTTTTCTTCTATGTCCTTTGATAAAGTTTTAAAATTACCCTCATATAGGTCTTGCACATTTCCTGTTAGCTTTCCTTAAATATTGGATTGCCTTTGCTGCTATTGTGAATAGTTTTTTTCCATCCATTTGTTTTAGGATTATTTGAGTTGTACTGGAGAAATTTTACATTTGCATTTCATTTACTTGCTTAGTTGGTTGCTTGACTTCTTATTCAGCTATCTTATATTTTTTATCTTATTTATTTTATTAGGCCTGGATTTTTTTTACAATATATTTCCTTATACTTCAATAATATTAGCAAATAAAAATCATTACAGATGTAGATCAACACCCTTGTCAAAAAACAAGCGATAGAACTTAAGACTGGTTTCCTGGTTTTAAATACAGAGCTCTTTTCATAGTAAAATTGTGTCTTTTTAGCAAGAGAAGTCAGTTTAAAATCATTTCTTTCTATTACAATAGGTTCCAATCCAAGGAAAAGTCATTTTCTGTGCAAGGAAAAGCTGGTCTTGCTGGAACTTTTAAAATACTGTTCAGTAATGCACCATTCCATGGGAATATTGCTGGTACTCTGAGAGGGAATCAGGTTCAAAAGACCATTTCCACCAAGCGTAGTTGCTCATTTTCCATCTACTGCAAGTGTTCGTTGCTGAAAACTCACAGCTGAATCACTCTTCAGGAACTGGCTTCCACTGAAAAGGCATGGTTTGCTTAAAATTACATTTAGCGCCTAGGGGAAACCTGCGTCCCATAACTGGTCAAAATGGAAGCCCCATGGTCCCCTAGATTGGGAACGCTTACTCAGTTTGGGAAAATTCTGAAAGGACATTCCAGATACAAAGCTCTTAAGGAACTGGCTGGGGTCACTGTTGCATCTGCCATGTAGTTCCACTTCTTCCTCTGCTCCATCTTTATTTTTTTTTTACTCTGATAGAAGTATCCGGAGAGGCTCAGGATAACTTTGCTAACTTACTGTGATGAGATATGCTGACATGAAAACCCTAATTTAGGTATATCTAAATTAGTAGACATTAAGAACCAGAGAAATTTTGTGGATGCTATGAAGAAACCATTTAAGAATGGTGTAAACTCTTGTGTATACCCACTAATGCAGAGATGGAATATCCACTAAAATACTAAAATATTAATTTGATTTTTCCCATTTTTCCAGTTTTATTGAGAAATAAGTGACATACATCACTGTGTAAGTTTAGAGGTACAGCATAATGGTTTGATTTACATATATTGTGAAATGATTACCACAATAGGTTCAGCTAACATCCCTCTTTGTCATAGATACAATAAAAAGAAAGAAAAAGAAAAAAATCTTTTTGTGATGAGAACACATAGGATTTGTTCACAGAACAGCTTTTCTATGTTGACTTTTGCTAGAACTGAAAAAGGGTGTTCTCTATGCACTGCTGCATTATAATATTAATTATTGGTTATGCAGGGATATCTCTAAGTAATTTACAGGAAATCTAACATTTTCAATATATACTACCGATGAATCAATCCTAAAGTAAATACATGCTCATGAAATAAAGCCATAGTGTTATGTGCTGAATTGTGCTCCTCGAAATTCATAAGTGGAAGCCCTAAAGCATAATGTGATGATGGTATTTGGGAATGGGACCTTAGGCAGATAAGCAGTTTAGATGAGGTCATGAAGGTGGGGCCATCATGATGAGATTGGTCCCCTCATAAGAGGAGACATCAGAAATCTCGTTCTCTCTCTTTGTACACATGCACTGAGGAAAGGCTGTGTCCTTCTGGCCTGGGGATTCTTGTGAACTTGAGGGAAAATCAGAAAAAGAATGTGTGTTTCCTTAGTTAAGATTTACTTTGTTGCACAAGAATCAAATGTTCTGAGAATCACTAAAGTCCTTTACAGAGTATCTTATCCACAAGGCACCAAGACAACATTAAACATGTAGCCTCTAAAAAATTTCAACAATAATAATCTATTTTTCACGATTAATTATCTCATTATTACTCAAAAAAATAAAATTTTAAATGGGAATTTTTTTTCTTCCTGACTTTCTCACTTCTACCACCTCTTACTTCCCAAATCTGCTTCAAGCATTGTGCTTTATCAAAAGGTCTAAATATTATATCACATTCATAAATAATATATCAATATAGACATGAACTTATAAGGGACAGAGGGAGATATGACATCCTAAATAGTTTCCTGAAAGCTCTGAGAATCACTATGGGTTTCCCACTCTCCTTGAACCTTCTTCAATTAAAGTTTATTTTTTGTGGGTTTTGTTTATGGTTTTTTGGTGGGTTTTTTTTTTTTTGACAGAATTTATCAATTTACCTCATTTGTTTTTATTTCCCCTCCTTCTGTTTAGGCCCAGGATCTCTGGTTTTTTGCGTGGCAACAAAAACCAGTATAGACAATATTCTTTCCTCATTCTATCAATCACATTACAGTAATTAATTAATTAAAGTTGTGAAAATTGTGAAACTGTTAACAGTGCCGTTGTCTTTGGAATGACGAAATCAGGCAGCAGCAGACAACTAATTATTAGAGTTTCAAAAGCTTTGAGGGTGATGATCCAAGTGCTAGTTTGGATTTCATTTATTTAAAGAACTCTTCCTGTGCCCATATTTAAGGCTAAAAATTATTCACATCTGAAAGAAGGTGAAATAAACACGGCACATCATTTAATATTACTTTAATTTGAAAGCTGTCATTGCTTTTGAATGATTACTATTTTATATCTTGAAGCAAAAATAGGTTATAAAAATGAATGCCACAGATTTTTATTTTATTTTTCAAAATGCAAGCACGATTCTATTAAAACCAATGGGCATGATCCACATATATAAAGGCTATTTGGTATAAAAGTTACAGA
The DNA here is from genome assembly GCF_037043125.1 of Eumetopias jubatus. Lineage (NCBI taxonomy): Eukaryota > Metazoa > Chordata > Mammalia > Carnivora > Otariidae > Eumetopias > Eumetopias jubatus. The sequence goes on along the minus strand of NW_028274820.1, from coordinate 44,238,958 downwards.
AAATATTTATGGTATGCTTTTATAAACTATCTAAAATCTCTTATGTACTTTATAGCCTATCATGATTCCCTTTTCTAATTTACTCACTATAAATATATTAGACTATTAAATGATATATATTATTTATTTATTTTAAAGATTTTATTTATTTATTTATTTGAGAGAGAGAGAGAGGCGGGAGGAGCAGAGGAAGAAGAAGAGGGAGTGGGAGAATCTCAAGCTGACACCCCATTGAGCACAGAGTCCAATGTGGGGCTTGATGTCATGACCCTGAGATCCCAACCTGACCTGAAACCAAGAGTCAGACAATTAACAGACTGAGTCACACAGGTTCCCCTAAATTATGTATTTAATAAGTCCTTTTTAAAAAATTTTTAAAAGATTTTATTTATTTATTTCAGAGAGTGAGGGAAAGAGAGTGCATGCATGAGCGGGGGGAGGGGCAGAGGGAGAAGCAGACTCCCTGTTGAGCAGAGAGCCTATGTGGGGTTTGATCCCAGGACTCAGATCATGACCAGAGTTGAAGGCAGATGCTTAACTGACTGAGCCACCCAAGCTCCCTTATATTTAATAAATCTTAGAAATACATATTAGAATTATGAAATTAATATAAAATTATTATCAGAAAACTGTTTCAATTTTAGTTTTTACACTGACAAACTCAACTTCTAGGAAGTAGGAATATATATATATATATGTATCATTATGTACACATACACACATATTCTAATTGTTAAAAAACATGAGTATATTTTTAAAAAGCAGGAAAATATATTAATAGAATATTTTGTTGAGGTTACTATAGTAAAGACTAATAGTACATTTAAAAATATATTAAAAATGTATTTTGAAGTTGCTAAGAGAATAGATATTAGAAATCCTTATCACAAGAAAAAAATATTTGTAAGTATATATAGTGACAAATGTCAACTAGACTTACTGTGGTGATCTCTTTGCAATATGTACTAATATGAAATAATTATGTTGTATAACTGACATTAATATGTTATATGTCAGTGATGCCTGAATAAATAAATAAATAAATGTTTTTTAAAAGATGTAAATAGAAAGATATACTGAGTACATGTACTCAAAATCTTTAAGATTTTATTTCTGATTAGATAACATCCAAACAAAATTCATCAGGCTTTTGTTTGTGTATCTGAAAAATGACCAACTCTTGAAGAAGACCAAGGTAGGATTTACCTAATTTTAAAACTTAGTATAAGACTACAGTGATAAAAAGAGATTAACAATGAAATAAGAACAGACAACCATCAATGCAATTAAATATCATCCCAACCTCCCCCACCCCGTGTATGAATTAATAATGTTTGATCTATGTACCAAGACAATTTTATAAGTGAAGACTTTTTAACAAAAAGTGTTTAAAAACTATATCCAAAGGGAACAAAGAGAATCTTAACATAATTAGCTCAATCAGAGAACTAAAATGTAAAAGCTAAATTTATATAACCTTTGGTATAAACATAGAAAAGAATTTCATGATTGCAGGGTAGTCAAGTGTTTTTTAAACAAAAGATAAAAATCACTAACAATAAAATTAAAACCTAACACTAATTTGTATTCTATCAAAATTAATTATTAATTAATGATCATTTTTGTTTATTAAAGATACCATTTAGAAAATTATATATTTGATATATAATATATGTAATTACATATCTGGTATATCTAATATATTAGATAGCACAAAATTATCTCTAGACATATTTCTGAAAAAGGATTCACATTCAGAACATTTAAGTAACTCCTACCAATCAATAATAAAAGACAATATAAGCATTTGATAATGGCATGACATTGGTATAGACACTTCAAAACAAAGTGGGGAAAAGGCAAATGATCACACAACAATTTTATCAGCGTCTTTAGTCCTCAAAAATTAAAACAAGATTGAGAGAACGTTTCAGTCACCAGAATTAACAAAATAATGGAAAAAACTGACTATCAAATTTTGGTGAAGATGTGGAACAACTGGACTTGTTACAATTTGTGAGTAGAAATGCAAGATGATACAAGCATTTTGGAAAACTGTTTGATAGATAAAGCTAAACATAGACCTACAATGTGGCCCAGGAATTCCACATCTCTGTATTCACCTGCAAGCTGGAAACAAACTAAATGCCCATCAATAGGAGAATGTCATATTCATCATACAATGAGTTATAGTTCAGCAGTGAAAGATAGAAACTACTAATACACAAAATAACATTAATGAAGTTCATGAACATCATGTTGAGCAAAAGAGCAAGACAGAAAAGAACACATAGTGTTTCTTTATGTATATATACAAGAACAGACAAAACTATGCCATGAAAACAGAAAGGCAAATGTGGTTGTTTCCTGAAGGTGGGGCATTGACTGGAAAATCCCCAGGGATTTTCAGTTGTAGAAATGGTATATATTTTTTTCTAGGATAGTGGTTACTCAGAT